>NC_133777.1:40253060-40327258 GCF_003597395.2 Chelonoidis abingdonii
CACCCTCCCTGACTGAACTAACCTCGTTATCTCTAGCTTGCTTGCTAGCATATATATACCTGCCCCTGGAAATTTCCACTACCTGCGTCTGACGAAGTGGGTATTCACCCACGAAAGCTCATGCTCCAAAACGTCTGTTAGTCTATAAGGTGCCACAGGATTCTCTGCTGCTCTTACTCACCCTGTCTCTGTTTATAAACAAACTCCCTGCCCCAAGGGCAGAAGCTGGGAGCTGCATAGAATTTATCACATTCCACACCCAAGCTCTGCCCTGTGAGCAGACTTCCAGTATGAAGTTTGAGGGTTGGGGGGCAAGCGAGCAACAGAGGGGGGGGGATGGAGTGAGTGGGAGTGGGACTTTAGAGAAGGGGTGGGGTAGGGGCAGAGCCTCATTGAAGGGGGGGGCAGGGGTGTTTGGTTTTGTGCAGTTAGAAAGTTGGTAACCCTACACGCATGATATCTGCAAACCTGCCCAGTTCGTTAGCACTCTTTCCAGCCCAGTAGTCTTTCCCTGGCAGGACATGGCCCTGTGCAGCCCAGCTCCGGTTGCTGCTGGTATTAGTGCAGAGCCCAGGGTAGCCAGAAAAGTGCAGGCCAGGGCTATGCTGCACGTGCCTCCAGCACACGGAACCTGCAGCTCATTACCCAGCCATGCAGCAAGGATGGAGGGAAGGGATGAGGCACTCTCAAAAGGGGAGCGTCAAAACAGGAGGAGAAAGGGGGCAACCCCAACAGGAGTTTGTGGGGACAGTCACATGGGGCGGGGTAGGAGCTTGGGGATGACTGGCCTTCTGAGAATGCAGGGTGGGAATAGGTGTGCAGGGAGATAGCCTTCTCCTTCACGCTGGAAGGATTGTTTGGCTTTGAAATACTTTCATACTCCCTTGAATACATAACACTGTTTGATTTTGCTGCATCGGGCCCTCCATGGCTGTAGCCCTCTGGATGACACTACAGCAGACCAGGGTCTCCTGGAGGCTGAACCCCTTCCTATTGGCCCAACAGGGAGGGGAGCATGCTCAGGATGCCTGGCTGTCATCTCTCATTTCAGGACTCCACTTAGGAAAGCAAAACGCCAACACTTCTAACGCAGAGGCTCTATGCTGGCCACCCATGTCCATAGGTAGGAGCTTAAACAAGTGGTCTCATTCGGAGAGCTGCTGAGACCCTGCAGTTTGAGTCAGTGCTCAGATGCCCTAAAAACTAGGCACTTGCTGACGTGCCTAAATTGAGGTTTAGGCTCTTAGCTTCAGGCAGCTGTGTTTGAAAATGTGCCAATGATTCCCCTCTGGATTTCAGCTCCACTTGGAAGGAGAAACATCCACTCATTCGCTCAGTCTCTTCCTCCCTATAAATATACAGCATCCCAGCAATAACAAGGAAGACAAAGAAATTACCAGGGTGTCTGGTAGGACGATAACTGGACAGCAGGAATACTGGAAGATTTGACTCATTTTCCAGGCAAGGAAAGGCAGGGCCAAGACACCTACAACAAATCCCACGAAGGACACCATGGCAGTCGTCATCCATGTAGATCTGGCACCATCTAGAGACAAAGGAAGGAAGGAGGACTTCAGCAGAGAGCCTTTGAGGGCAAGCGACATAATTACAGATCCTGCCAGCAATGCAGGGCCTGTCCTTCTCACTGACCTCAATGGGAGCCATGAGGTCCAAAAGAATCAAAAACTACCCTGCCAGCACAGGAGTGATTTCCCCCACCCTACCCCACCCCAAGGGGCAAGAGACAGCAGGCAGAAGTGAAGAGGAGAGATGCTGGCAGACTGGGCAGCTGCATAGAGAGTCGCTGCACTGTGCTTCCTCTGACACTACTGGTGAGGAAATCTGATCATCACCTGGCCCACGAACACACTGCATCTGGCTGAAGTTGCTGCTCCTGTTGATGGCCTCTACGTAGGTCTGGGCTTTCACACAGTACTCAGCTCCTGCCTCCATGGTGTCCAGATGCACCACCGAGCTGATCTCCTTCACAGTCTTCTTGTGCACCTGCCAGAGGCAATGACAAGAACGTCAGAGTCCAGGGCCCAGTGAGAGCAGGGGGTTGTGGTCAATGCTGGCCTGATTGCAGGCTGTGAGAAGAAAGGGCTGGGGGAGCCAGAGAGGAATGGGGAGAAGGGAGTGGGAACTGAGAAGCCAAGAGATAGAAAGGGAAAATGGAGCGGGAGGTTAGGGGGTGGGAAACAGCGCAGCAGAGTGAGACTGGACAGCCACCGGGGTAGAAGGGATGGGATGAAAGCCACTATAAACCAAGGGCAAACAGAGGCCTGATTGGAGCGAGTGCCTGTGTCAGGAGGTTGTGAAGGCATCTCCGTGTGTAGGGGGAAGGGAGGGGAGGCCATGGGGCTTAGAGCCCTAGGCAGGTGCCCCCGGGTGCGGGGGAAGACAGGAAGAACTCTGTGACCCCATGCTCCTGCTCGAATGCCACGCCCCTGCCCCGTCCATTAAATGTGTGAGAACTCATTGGCCAGGGCCTGTGGGTGAGAGGAAGAAGCTCTCACACATGGTGAACTGAGAGGTACAGGGGAGAGAAGGAATGAATGAGGGTGGGGAGATAGTGCAATGGCAGACAAACCTCTACTCTGCCCCCCTACTCTGGACTAAAGTCCCCTCCACTCCACAGTTTTGGGATTCCCTTACTTTATTTACATCCTAGCTGCAGAATTGCAACAGAGTTTAGAGAGAGGTTGTTTCCGCTAAGGGAAGGAGCCTACAGCATTCCATTTTCAGTTGTGTCCTTCATTTCAGGTTTTTGTCACACATTCATCACACTGCTGACAGGCTGAGAGGGAGGCTTAACATATTTCTTTTGCCTGGAAATTCATTAGTTTTTCATTTAAAAAAACCATAAGGAATTCCATCATTTGCAATGGTAATGAACCACTGAATGGATGTGAACCCACAGCACACTGCTATTATTTAACCTACAGGAGGGACTCTGCTAACTAATAGCAATAGTGGGTTGTTATCTCCTGTGTGCCAGCCAGTAGAGGAAACTGTATAAACACACAGTTTGCTAGTTGCTTTTAATTCTGTGAATATTCCAGATGCAACATGCATGCTCCCAGCGGGCCCTGCTGAGCCTCTTGTGTCATATACATTCAATCTGCACAGATTTACAAACAGAACACGAGAAAATCAGAACCTCCTCCCCTTCAAAATACCTTTCTCTAAGGGAAGGTGCATTGGGCTGGGAGCCAGGACACTTTGTGGTCTAGTCACATCTCCTCTACAAATGTCATTAATACTTCTCTGTAATACATAGCCCTTATTATAAGTCCTCACATATTCCCATTCTAAGAGAAAGACAAATATTAGCCTTCACATGTTTTAGCAAAGCACTAGTTAACCTGGGGCACAACCTCATTTCTGATAGCGCTGTGAACAGAACCCAGGCTTCTAATATAACAGATGTATGTCTCAGCCATTTAGCTACACTGTCTCTGAGAATGACTATGCCAAATTATGTGCTCGCGTATTCTGTCTGTAAAATGCAGAACTCCTGCATACACCACTACCTTGATATGACGCCACCCGATATAACACGAATTCGGATATAACGCGGTAAAGCAGTGCTCCGGGGGGCGGGGGTAGGGGTTGCGCACTCCAGTGGATCAAAGCAAGTTCAGTATAACACAGTTTCACATATAACGCAGTAAGATTTTTTTGGCTCCCAAGGACAGCGTTATATCCGGGGAGACGTGTATGTAAAATGTTGTTTCAGTGAGTTACACATCATCCTCTAGTGTCTGGGCCATAGCAGATATGAGGCTTCTCCTGCTACCAGTTAACATAAGTAATCCTTCAGCTCAAGTAGTACCTATCAGTGCTAAGCTGTATGGCTCACAGCCTGCTCATGTTGCATTGGGGGGGGGAGTTTTATAATTTAACATAAGATTGTTTTTTATTTTATCATTTTAAACCTATCAAAGGGGTAGCTGTGTTAGTCTGGATCTGTAAAAGCAGCAGAGAATCCTGTGGCACCTTATAGACTAACAGACGTTTAGGAGCGTGAGCTTTCGTGGGTGAATACCCACTTTGTCAGACGCAGGTAGTGGAAATTTCCAGGGGCAGGTATATATATGCTAGCAAGCAAGTTAGAGATAACGAGGTTAGTTCAGTCAGGGAGGTAGGCCCTGTTCTAGCAGTAGAGGTGTGAAAACCAAGGGAGGAGAAACTGGTTCTGTAATTGGCAAGCCATTCACAGTCTTTGTTTAGTCCAGAGCTGATGGTGTCAAATTTGCAGATGAACTGAAGCTCAGCAGTTTCTCTTTGAAGTCTGATCCTGAAGTTTTTTTGGTGCAGGATGGCCACCTTAAGGTCTGCTATACGTGTGGCCAGGGAGGTTTGAAGTGCTCTCGCTACAGGTTTTTGTATATTGCCATTCTGGTATCTGATTTGTGTCCATTTATCCTTTTCCGTATGAGACTGTCCAGTTTGGCCGATGTACATAGCAGAGGGGCATTGCTGGGCAATATGATGGCGTATATTACATTGGTGGACGTGCAGGTGAATGAACCAGTGATGGTATGGATGATCTGGTTAGGTCCTGTGATGGTGTCGCTGGTGTAGATATGTGGGCAGAGTTGGCATCGAGGTTTGTTGCATGGATTGGTTCCTGAGCTAGAGTTACTATGGTACGGTGTGCAGTTGCTGGTGAGAATACGTTTCAGGTTGGCAGGTTGTCTGTGGGCAGGATTGGCCTGTCACCCAAGACCTGTGAAAAGTGTGGGTCATTGTCCAGGATGGGTTGTAGATCCCTGATGATGCGTTGGAGGGGTTTTAGCTGGGGGCTGTATGTGATGGCCAGTGGAGTCCTATTGGTTTCTTTCTTGGGTTTGTCTTGCAGTAGGAGGCTTCTGGGTACACGTCTGGCTCTGTTGATCTGTTTTCCTTATTTCCTCGTGCGGGTATTGTAGTTTTGAGAATGCTTGGTGGAGATTTTGGGGGGGGGGGGGGGGGGGGTAGTGTTTTTTTCTTTTTCTTCCACACCATCACCAGGTCTCTGTCTGAGGGGTTAGAGCAGATGCGGTTGTACCTCAGTGCTTGGCTGTAGACAATGGATCGTGGTGGATGTGCCGGGATGGAAGCTGGAGGCATGAAGGTAACATAGCGGTCGGTAGTTTTCGATATAAGGTGGTGTTAATGTGACCATCACTTATTTGCACCGTGGTGTCTAGAAAGTGGACCTCCTGTGTAGATTGGTCCAGGCTGAGGTTGATGGTGGGGTGGAAGTTGTTGAAATCGTGGTGGAATTTTTCTAGAGTCTCCTTCCCATGGGTCCAGATGATGAAAGATGTCATCAATGTAGCGTAGGTAGAGAAGGGGCGTGAGTGGACGAGAGCTGAGGAAGCGTTGTTCCAGGTCAGCCATAAAAATATTGGCGTATTGTGGGCCATGCGGGTGCCATAGCAGTGTCCACTGATCTGGAGATATATATTGTCATCAAACCTTGAAATAGTTGTGTGTGAGTATAAAGGCACAGAGCTCAGCGGCCAGTTGTGCTTGGCATCATCAAGGGATACTGTTCCTGACAGCTTGTATTCCATCTGTGTGTGAGATGTTTGTGTAGAGAGCCTCTACATCCATGGTGGCTAGGATGGTGTTTTCTGGGAGGTGACCAATGTATTGTAGTTTCCTCAGGAAATCAGTGGTGTCACGGAGATAGCTGAGAGTGCTGGTGGGAAGTTATTCATAAAACATTGTGTTTGAAAGAAGGTTATTAAGATTGCAAAGTCAGAAGTTAGGAAGTGCCAGACTTAGAGTTGCCCATGCAACCTCAGTCCTGCCCACTTGTGTGAATGCATTATGTTTTATTTACATGGGAAAGTTGCTTTGGTTTAATTTAAATTGGGTTTTTAAAATCAACGTCGTTAAACTGGTTCAAACTCCTGTGGGGTTGGTTTTATTCCTGTTTAAATCAGGTACATTTGCTTAAATGAATCCTAATTAATTTAAGATAAATTGAAATAAGTCTGATGTAAACCAAAGTCAGTACATCCACACGTAGGTTTGCAAGGGATTAAATTGGTTTAAACCCCCACCATGTAGACAAAGCCACAATCTTCAATATAATATTTTTTCCACAGGACCCCTGCATCATTCAATGCACAGGAGAGGCCTGCTCTGGAGATGAATCAGTGATGTGCAGTAAAAGGAGGTTGGTAAGGAGATAGGGAAGTGTTACTGCCATTATACAAGGCACTGGTGAGACCTCATCTGGAATACTGTGCACAGTTCTGACCTCCCATGTTTAAGAAAGATGAATTCAGACTGCAAGAGGTAAGAGAAGGTTATTAGAATGATCAGAGGAATGGAGTACCTACTTTACAAGAGGAGACTTAAGGATCTTGGTTTGTTTAGCCTAACTAAATGAAGGCTGTAAATAGAACAGAGGGAGAGGAATTCAGGGCCAACGTTGGCACAAGAACAAATGGATATGAACTGGCGATGAAAAAGTTTAGTCTTGAAATTACAAGGTTTTTAGCCATTTAGAGGAGTGAAGTTCTGGAACAGCCTTACAAGGGGAGCAGTGGGGGGAAAAAATGTAACTTGTTTTCAGACTGAGCTTGAAAAGTTTACTGAGGGAATGGTTTTTTGCCTTCCTCTGCAGCATGGGGCCCAGGTCACTTGCTGGAAGATTCTCTCCACCTTGATGTCTTTAAACCATGATTTGAGAACTTCAGTGGCTCAGACACAGGTTTGATACAGTTGTAGATGGGCAAGAGTAAACTAAAGTAAAGAGCGGTTTCTCTGTAACTTGAAATCTTCAAACCATGATTTGAGGACTTCAGTAGTTCAGCCAGAGGTTGGGGTCTATCACAGGAGTGGGTTAGTGAGGTTCTGTGACCTGCAATGGGCAGGAGGTCAGACTAAATCAGTGGTTTTCAAACTGTGGGTCGCGAGCCAGTACTGGGTCGCAGAATGTAAGGGCACTGGGTCGCGGCAGCTCTGGTCAGCACTGCCGACTGGTTCGTTAAAAGTCCCAGCATGGTGCTGCCCAGGTAAGGCAGGCTAGTTCCTACCTGTTCTGACACCACGCTGCACCCCGGAAGTGGCCAGCAGCAAGTCTGGCTCCTAGACAGCGGGGCCAGGGGACTCTGCGTGCTGCCCCCACCCCAAGCACCGGCTCCACACTCCCATTGGCTGGTTCCTAGCCAATGGGAGCTGGGTGCGGATGGTGCCTGTGGGTGAGAGGCACACGCAGCCACTTGCGCACCTCTGCCTAGGAGCCAGACCAGCTGCTGGCTGTTTCCAGGGTGCAGCGCGGTCCGCAGTGCCAGGACAGGCAGGAAGCCTACCTCTGCACCACAACTGCACCACTGACTGGGAACTGCCGGATGTAAGCTTGTGCCCCAACCCTGTGCCCCAATCCCCTGCTCCAGCCCTGAGCCTCCTTCAAACCTGAGCCCCTTCCTGCAGCCCAAATCCCTCATTCCTGACCCCACCCCAGAGCCCTGACCCCCTCCCGCACCCCACACCCCTGCCCCAGCCCTGAGCCTCCTCCCATACCCTGAACCCCTCAATCCTGGCCCCCCCAGAGCCAGCACCCCAACCCTCTGCCCCAACCCTGGGCCCCTCCCACACCCCGAATCCTTCATCCACAGCTCCATTGGGTCATGGGCATCAACAATTTTCTTCAACTAGGTCACCAGAAAAAAAGTTTGAAAACCACTGGACTAGATGATCATAATGGTCCCTTCTGGCCTTAAAGTCTGCATCTAAGTGGGTGTGTTTCCAGCGGGGTCCTGCAGGGATCAGTCCGTGGCCCTACATTAGCCAACAACTTTATCAGTGACCTGGAAGAAAACAAAGTCATTACTGATGAAGTTTATAGATGAGACAAAAATTGGCAGAGTGGTAAATAATGAGGAGGACAAGTCACTAATTCAGAGCAATCTGGATCATTCGGTAAGCTAGACACAAGCAAACAAGATATGTTTTAATATAAATGTATACATCTAGGAACACAGTATGTCGGCCACATGTACAAGATGGGGGGACGCTACCCTGGAAAGCAGTGACTCTGAAAGAGATTTGAGGGTGATTTTGGATAGTCAGCTGAATATGAGCTCCCAGCGTGACACTGTAGCCAAAAGAGCTAATGCAATCCTGAGATGCATGAACAGGAGAATCTGGAGTAGAACTAGAGAGGTTATTTTACTTCTGTGTTTGGCTCTGGCATGACCGCTGCTGGAATATGCATCCAGCTCTGGCATTCACAAATCAAGAAGGATGTTGATAAATTGAAGAGGATTCAGAGAAAAGCCACGAGAATGATCAGAAGATTAGAAAAAATGCCTTATAGTGATAGACTCAAGCAGCTCTATCTACTTAGCTTAAAGAGAAGATTAAGGAGTGACTTGAAAGAGTTTAAGTATCAGAGGGGTAGCCGTGTTAGTCTGGAGCTGTAAAAGCAGCAAAGTCCTGTGGCACCTTATAGACTAACAGACGTTTTGGAGCATGAGCTTTCGTGGGTGAATACCCACTTCATCGGATGCATGTAGTGGAAGTCTATAAGGTGCCACAGGACTCTTTGCTGCTTTGAAAGAGTTTAAGTTTCTGTTTAGTAATATTTAATAATGGGCCCTTCAATCTAGCAGAGAAAAATATAATACAACCCAATGGCTGGAGGAAGATGAAGCTAGACAAATTAGGACTGGAAAAAAAAGGCATAAGTTTTATAATGAGGGTAATTAACCATTGGAACAACTTACCAAGGATCTTGGTGGATTCTCCATCACTGATAATTTTCAAATCAGGTTTAGATGTTTTTCTAAAGAGATCTGCTCTAGGAATTATTTTGGGGCACTTCTCTGTGTTATGCAGGAGATCACTATAGATGAAAACAATGTTTTTTCCAGCCTGGGAATCTATGAACCACGGCCTGCCCAGGCAAGGGGCAGGTCAATCAGACCTGGCAGAAGGGCAGACATAGACTCATAGACTCATAGGTCAGAAGGGACCAACATGAACATCTAGTCTGACCTCCTGCACAAAGCAGGCCACAGAACCCTACCCGCAGGCCACAGAACCCTACTCTACATTTTGACTCTGTGGTTATTTTAATTGTAATTCTGCAATGTGCTTAAACATAGAGACTTGCCCTGTGACTTACTGCATGAGAAGTGAACATAAAATGGCAGCTGCCTTGGACAGGGACTTCCTTTCCAGTTACATACACCATAATAAGCTTATAATTGTAGCTGCTACATGCTATAGCAGGGGACTAGAGAGAGCAGAGGGAAAAATAGCCCATGTGCTTTCATTCTAAGCCATACAGTACTCTCCAGTCTCACCTGAGAGCAAGGGCAAAACTCACCCAACTTTCCTGGCCCTTCCTCCAATAGAATACGTGGAATTGAAAGGCTGGCCCCAGGTCTTCCAGCTTCACCAGTAAGTGATACCCGTCTGCAGAGACTTCCATCATGGGTGGGGTGAGGAAAGCTGTTAACACAGAAGCAGCACTATTACCACCACCAAAGGCAACCCTGAAACCCCCCTTCCCAGACTGAGAGAGAGGCTGGAAATGCTCCCTTTTGTGACTCCCCTTGAGCTGCATTGGTAGCCAATTGCTGCACTGAGGTGGTTTCCCTTAATCTTCCTCCCTCTCTACCCTGCTTTGTTTCTAAAGATAGCAGCAGCCCCTTGGGCCAGGGTGGATTTTATTCTATCAGGTTGAGGCATTTAGCAATAGCTGAGCTGCACAAACTTGAAATGTTTACTGTGTGGGGAAGGAACTGTTTGGCTGAAGGCTCCATCCAAGCAATAACAACCAGGTAGGGCAGAGGGTGCTAAGAAACCAGACCAGACTGGTTCTTCTGGACAAGGAGTGATAACTCTGTCCAAAGGCCCAGGACACACACTTTGAAACTGCTTTCTCTGACATTGGTTTCTATTGGCCTGATTTTCCAAAGTGCTGAACCCTGCAGGTCCCATTGAGGTGTGGGGATTGTGGCTGGAAATCAGGCAGTCTGTTTCCTGCATACTCTAGTTGATTTTTATTCTTGCAGTTTTGTGGGTAGCACTGCTGTAAATGACTCTTGTTTCATGGCTATTGTGATAATCAAGGCTTGTTACAGATCTGGAATTAAGCCTTCCATGTTTGCAGTGTTATAGGAACAAAGTTTGGACTTCCTACTGGTAAATACTGAACATACACATTTAAGTTATGTCGAGGGTTGCTAAGGGTAGTATCGGGGCAGTGCAGAGATGACCTTTGAGTTGCCTTTGCACACGCACATTCCCTGCAACTTGCACCCTGTGTTGTTTGGCCATAGCTGAGAATCTGGCCCATCATCCCCTCCCCACAACAGGTCAAATACGTGTAGAGAAAGGGACTTGTTGGAATTCATTGCCATACTCCATGCGCAGCCAGCATAGCAGTGTTCAGATGCAGCAATGTGCACAGGGTGCAATCAGATCACATGCACAAAGAGTTCTCCACAACTGGAAGTGCTGGAGAAATACTTTTCTTTAAAATGAAAGACGAGAATCTGAGGAACAAGGTGCTGCCACAGAAGTGTGCAACCTAGACCCAGTGTGACATGGTCCAATTGGAGCCTGGGCCTGAGGTGAGCCACCAGTAACGTCTGGCTACGTGTTAATATTAATAAATAAGTTGATAAATAAGATGAAATTCAATAAGGACAAATGCAAAGTACTACACCATAACGAGGGCCACTCACCTCTTGTGAGTGCCTCCTGTCAGCTGGGTGTGAACCTGCACTCTTTCTCTGCTCACAGTGCCCCCTGTTGGCAATTACTCTCCAGCTAAGCCACACATAGTCTAAATGTATGAAGGAACTCCTGCCAGGGTAACAGTCCAACAAATGGTTGGCCTTTTCTGAGGTCTTCAGCCCTGTCTCTGGGCCTGTTTAAATTCTAGTCTCTTTCTCAGGCTCCAAAAGGAAACTTGTGCCCTTCTCAGGGCTTTGGCCATTTCACCAGTGGGGAGAGCCAGTCCCCTCCACTACTCTGGGTCCCAACCCAGAGACCCTACAAGTAGCAGCCACGTGCTGCTTTCTTTACTAGTTCCTACTGCTGCATTCCCTGGGCTGCTTCCCACTCTGTCCCATCACTTTCTTGCGTTTTCTGTCTGAGCAGGGTCTCTCTCAGGCCTCCTTGCCTGGAGAGCTTGTAACAGTCTCTGTCCCCTTTTTGTCAGGGTTCTTTCTCCCAGGCCTCTGTGCGTGGAGAGCTTCCAGTCCTATCCCTCCTGGAGTAGGGTTTCTCCCCAGTTTCTTTGCTGTGGAGTCTTACAGCCTTCCACTCCTTCATCCTTCTGGTCTACAATAGCAATGACCTGCTCAGCCACTGAAGCTCCTTTTAACTGAGCCTGCTGGGCTCTGATTAGTTGCTTCCCTGCAGCCTCTCTAGGCAGGCCTGGTGAACCCACCTTCACTGCTCCTTTCCTAGGGCATGGTGAGGTAGGACCGCAAGGCCTTCAGCATGGTACACCCCGTCACATACACATAGGAGGAATAATCAATTGCACAAATACAAAATAGGAAACGACTGCCTAGGAAGGAGTATTGCAAAGAAGGATCAGGGATTACAGTGGATCACAAACTAAACAAGTGCCAACAATGTAATACTGTTGCAAATAAAATGGACATCATTCTGGGATGTATTAGCAGGAGTATAGTGAAAAAAAATATGAGAAGTAATTCTTCCACTCTACTCAGCACCAATAAGGCCTCAGCTGGAGTACTGTGTCCAGTTCTTGGCACCGCACTTTGGGAAAGATGTGAACAAATTGCAGGAAGTCCAGAGGAGAGCAAAACAAAACAAAAAAACAATCTCCCCCACTCCCACAAAAAAAAAAGATGAAAGGTCTAGAAAACATGATCTACAAGGAAAGATTGAAAAAATTGGGTTTGGGTAGTCTGGAGAAGAGAAGACTGAGGGTGGACGTAAGTCAAGTACATATGACTTATGTCATATGTTACAAAGCGAAGGGTGATAAACTGTTCTCCTTAACACTGAGAACAGGACAAGAAATAATGGGTGAAAATAGCAGCAAGAGAGATTTAGGCTGGACATTAGGTAAAACTTCCTGACAGTAAGGGTTTTTAAGAACAGGTTTGACAAACACCTGTCAGAGATGGTCTAGGGCTGTATCAGTGAAAGGGGTAGGACAAGATGACCTGTCGAGGTTCCATCCCGTCCTACATTTCTATGATTCTAAGATTATTACTTTTTAAGGAATTTAATTTTAAAATAACATTTATTGACATGAACTGATTTTAAGAATTAAAAGTGAATTGAAGTAATCACTAGTAAATAAAAAGTATCTATTTTGTTATGCATGAGTAATGAGATATTAATATGCAAATACTCACTAACAGAACTGCAACTTACTATTTACTCGCTGTACTTACAGTGTTAATTGATCTGCTGTTTCAACATCAATGAAAACATTTTTTTTTTAAATGAGCACATTTTATGTTGCTTATCCCAGGTGGTGATGGAACTGTCAGGAGGAGGCAGAGAACTTACTCGTTATGCGATTGAAGAGAACTTTTAGTGTGCTCCACTCTGAACTCCAGGAACCTAGGTTTGCCCGCACGCGTAGGTTATAGGCCACAGTGGCAGAGATGTCCTCTGTGACATTGCACTGAGTCACAATGATGAGCGAACACTCGCTGATGGGTATCCAGATCTCATTGGCATAATCTCTTTCATACTCCCTGGGGAAAGCAAAGAAAGGCAACACAGGATAAAATAACACACCTCTATCCCCTCCCCTTAACCATCCCATATCCTTTAAGGATTCTACCCAGAATCAGCTTCACCTGGGTACAGAAATCTACTCCAGGTTTTTCTTCTTTGCTACCAGAAGTGCATGTAAGATGACATCCACCATTTGCAGAGGGAGAGCATACAGCCACAAGCACAAGGCACATTTGAGAACTTAAGTGGAGTTTAAATGGCTCGCAGGCCATGTGCTGGGCTCTGCCCAGGGGGAATTTATTACTTGTTGATTGCCTGGTTCTGTTCATTCCCTTTGAAGCATCTGGCATTGGCCACTGTAGGAAGACAGGATACTGGGCTAGTTGGACATTGGTCTTACCCACTATCACCACTCTTATGTTTGTAACTAGTCATGCAGCTTAGGGTTAAAAACACAACTAGGAACAAATGTTTGTGCCCTGTCTACAATAGAATTCACAATATTATGAATTAATATTTGTTAAACTAAAAATTCAAGTGCAGACAAACTCAGATGGAATCAGATGCCCAACCCCACCTACCACACAATCTGAGACTGCCCTGAAGCTGGCTTAATGGGAGTGGATGGCAGCAATATGAGTGTATCTCAGCCTCCCTTATGCTTCAGTGTATCTGTGAGAGAGATGTATGAAGTTGTTTGAGAAAACCCCTTCTTGGAGTGAATGAGAAAGCTGGAGTGAATGAACTCAGTGATGCAGCCGCAGTTACTATGCAGATATTTTTAGCATTACAGATTCTTTTTAGCAAGGTGACTGAATATTCTACTGACTTTTGTTTCTTCAGAACCCTCCTATATATTTCCCAAAATAATCTACTGTCCAGGAAAAAAATTCACTTGTTTGTTTCTCTGTTCCCTCCCAAGCTTTGTCTGTTGCCTGTCTTCCTAGATTGTGAGCTCTTTGGGGCAGAGACTTTGTCTCCACAGTGGTATGGAAAACACCTACCCCATAGTGGGCACTGCTGTGATCCAAAAACACACAATTAATGATAAAGGCCTGGGCTGCAGGCAGGCTCTCATGAGGCCAACGACAATTTTCTCACTTCTGCATGATTATTGCTGGGACTATCACATTTCTCCCGCATCAGTGTGCATAGACCAGGGGTCGGCAACCTTTCAGAAGTGCTGTGCCAAGTTTTCATTTATTCACTCTGATTTAAGGTGTCGCGTGCAAGTAATACATTTAAATGTTTGTAGAGGGTCTCTTTCTATAAGTCTATAATATATAACTAAACTATTGTTGTATGTAAAGTAAATAAGGTTTTTTAAATGTTTTAGAAGCTTCATTTATAATTAAATTAAAATGCAGAGCCCCCTGAACCAGTGGCCAGGACCTGGGTGTGTGAGTGCCACTGAAAATCAACTTGCGTGCCTTCTTCGGCACCCGTGCCATAGGTTGCCTACCCCTGGCATAGACCTATGTATGCCATGTGCAGGGGATCCAGGGCTTTTGTCTTACTAGCATCCAGACAGGGGATTAAAAACAGGTGAGTTACCCCTGAAACTCAACGGAGTATCTCACAGTTTCTCCAGGGACGGTCACTGGACTCCACGTCAGGAAGTGCTTCATGTTGGTGGACAGGATAGAGATATTCTGAGGAGCTGGCAGCAGGGCTTCTTCGTCTAGGATTCCACCAAAGAGAGAGAAATAACTAGTTGTGACCATTTGCTAAATGAATAACACAGTTTGGAAGGACATGCTTCAACGATGAAGCTTCACAACATGCTTCATCGTTTCACTTCAGCACTGCCACTTGAGCTCTGAAGGGCTTTAAAAATTAGCATATAGGTTGAAATTATAATTGAAGATAGAATGATAAAGTACCTAGCTGTTTGTAATATGACAGGGACTCAGACCAGCATGACTTGTGTAAAGGAAAATCATGCCTTTTCACTACATTAGAGTTGTTTGAAGAGGTCAATAAAATAGTGGATAAAACTGGACCTTTTAGAAAGGCATCCAATCTAGAATGAGCAACTCCAAGTGACGGAGAACCCATCACATCCCTCGGTTAGTTGCTCCAATAGTTAATTCCCCTTGCTGCCTTATTTCCAGTCTGAATTTGTTTGGCTTCAGCTCCCAGCCATTGGGTCTTGTCCTGCCTTTTTCTGCTAGATTAAAGATCCCTTTAGTATCAGATATCTTCCCCTTAATCATCTCTTGGAGAAACTTAATAGGCAAAGCGTCTTAAGCCTCTCACTGGGAGGGAGGTTTTCCAAACTTCAGATAAGTACTATAGCACTTTTCTGAACCCCTTCCAATTTCTCAAATATGGACATGGGACCTGCATGCAGTGTTCCAAGCATGATCCCATATGTGCCATATGCAGGGTCTTACTGTTGTCTCACCACCCCCTCATAGCATGAGATGGCAGTTCAGCAGCTCTGCCCCACTGTCCTCCTCTGGGTGTCAGGGATGTGGAATGATGATGAGTTGGCCCTCTGGCCAGCTCACATTATAGGTCCTCTCCTTCCAGGCTCTCATTGCCAGGATCAACGGACTAGAATTCTGAGACCTTGGGATAGCGGATATTCCCACAGTGCCACCATGTAACCAGGAAGCACTGTGGGGAGTAGGTGCTGTAGGACATACTGCCAAAGGGACCTAGAGTGACAACAGTACCCTGAGGTCCTCTGATTAGTCAAGCACCCTATTTAACCCACCAGGGTGGCCCAGAAAGTTTTTTGGGCAATCACATAGACTTCTGGTCTGCTGCAACACCAGACCTCACCCTGTGTCCTGATCTCTGGTCTCTGATCCCAGCCTGACTCTTGCCTCCTGACTCCAGCCTGGTATTACCTCTGATCTTGGCTCTTCAAGTACGGTCTGACTCTGACCCCAATTCCTGCCTCCTTATTCCAGTCTGGTACTACCTCTCATCTCTGGTCTCTGATCCCAGCCTGACTCAGATCCTGACTTTTGCTTATTGAATCTAGTGGCCTTGCTGGAGCCCTAAACATAACAGTGTGAACCAAAGTCTATGAACCAGAGTTAGGCCTGGCTTTGGCAGAATAGTAACACACCAGCTATTGGCTAACCAAGCACATTCCTGACCGGTGAGGACAGTACAAAAACACTCAAGAGTTCTCAAGTAACCATGTAAACAAATTCCCAAGAGGTAGCACAGGAACACACTGACCCCTCATAAGATAAGGAGGGTAATGACAGGATAATGAATGAGGATGTTTTGTTCAAACTAGCAGGTACAAGGTATAAGGGCAGAGATGAAAGTAAGCTGGTCTGGTACCTTGGACCAGACCGGACCATCTTCCCCAGGCTGGCGATTTAAAGGGCCCAGGGCTCCCGGCGGCAGCCCCACGGGAGCCCTGCTGCCACTACCCCGGGGCTTCAGCAGCAGGGCTTGGGTGGCGCTTTGGAGGGCCTGGGGCTCCCTGCAGCAGCCAGAGCCCCTGGCCCTTTAAATCCCCACAGGAGCCCTGCCGCTGCTACCCTAGGGCTCAGGCAGTGAGACCCTTTAAATTGCCGTCCAAGCCTGGCTGCCAGAGCCCCAGGGTAGCAGCGGCAGGGCTCTGTCGGCAATTTAAAGGGCCCAGAGCTATGCTGTGGTAACAGCCAGAGTCTTGGGCACTTTAAAGCACCCCTGAGCCCTGGGGCTCCCAGCCACCTCTGCAGCTGGTAGCTCGGGGGTGATTTAAAGGCCCTGGGGCTCCCAGCCACAGCCAGAGCCCTGGGGCGTACATGTGGTAGTGTCCCCATAACTCATTGGACAGGACACTAGTACCATGCTTTGCAGACAATAAACCTGGCTGAGCACCTTTGCCAGCAAACTGAGCCTGTGGTCTGTCTTTCTGAATAATCTCAGGGTCTGCTGAGTCAACATACTGCACTCCTTGTGAGATCAGCTAACACCGGAGCTCCAATAGCAGCATTAGCAGCATTAACAACTGTGCAGCACCAGCCATGCTCTGTAACACTAACAAAAGAACCCAGCTCTAGTGATTCCGCCAATCCCTGGTCACCAACTACTGTAGCTGTGACCATATGGCTCGGTCTCTTTCACTGATGTCCCAAACAAAGAATGTCTGTCAGAATACTGTCAATCAACACATCTTCCACCCACCTCAGGCTTCTCTTTTGCCTTATTTTTCTTCCAAAGCAGTAGCTTGCAGGGCTTCCCCCGGAGCTTCCCGCCAGAACTCAAAAACCAGACAAAAATACAAACTAAGTAACTTCTGCACACCTCAGACTTGAGCTTTTGGTCCATTTCTAGTTCTCTGCTCTTCTACTGAACGCTGAGCCAAAGGGCTGCCTCCCTGGCCTTGCCCTTTTCCCATGGCCTACCTCAGGAGCTAGCTGCACTCCTGTAGCTTTCCCACAGTTCTCCCTCTGCCTGGCTTCTAGCAGACCCTTTCCACAGAGAGGGCATTCCAGACCACCTCGCTCCTGGGTCTCCTCCTCCCACCTGCTCTGAACTCCAACTCCTCCCTGAGCCTGACACATCCTCCAGGTATAATAACAGGGGGAGGGCAAACAGACCTCTCAGGCTTTAGTTAACCCCTTCGCAGTTGATGCAGGGTTTATATACACCATCATCACAAGTGGTAACACCATCTTCCTGCTCCTAACCAATAGTACCCTGTTTATCTACCTGAGGATTATTTTAGCCTTCTTTGCCATCACATCATGGGAGATAATGTTCAGTCAGATTCTATCAGGACCCCTGATCCTTTTAAGAGTTTCTGCTTTCTAGGGTACAGTCCCCTGTCCTGTGACCTATGTTTTTGAGTCCTAGACATATGACTTTGCATATAACTGTATTAATGCATGTTATTCAAGTGAGCCCATTTTACCATGCAGTCTAGATTGTACCGTATAACTGATCTGTCCCCTTCATTATTTGCCACTCCACCAAGTTTTGTGTGATCTGCAGACTTCACCAATAATGATTTTATATTTCCTCCCAGATCAGTGATAATCATATTGAATACCATTGAGCCAAGAACAGATTCTTATAGAACCTCACTGCCCCTATTTGTTAATAACTCCCCCTTTACATTACTTTTGGGGACCTGTTAGTTGGACACTTAAATCTATTTAATGTGGGCTACATTGATTTTGATCAGTGATAATATTTTAATCAAGATGTCATGTGGTAGTAAGTCAAACATCTTACATAGGTAGGTGTAGTTATATCATGTCAATAACACCTTTATCAACCTCATTGCAAACCAATGTCAAGTTTGTTTAACAAGATGTATTTTTTATACAAATCTATTAAATAGGATTAACCATATGACAATTCTTTATTAACTAAGTCTTGTATCAAACCTTCCATGGTTTTATCTGGGACTGACATCAGGCCCACTGGCCTACTTATCTGGGTCACTATTTACCCTTTTTTAAATATTGGCACAGCATTAGCTTTTTTCCAGTCTGATGGAACTTCCTCAGTGTCCAAGATTTGTTAAAAATCAATATCAATGGTTCAGAGGGCTCCTTGGTCAATTCTTTTAAAACTTCTGGATTCAAGCTGATTTTAAAATGTATGTCTTAAGCAGTCGCTGTTTAACAACCTCTGCAGTTACTGCTAGAATATGGCATTGTGCTTTTTCCAAATACAGAACTGTGACAGAATCAGGCCAGATGGTTACAGGAGAGTGATAGAAAGCAGATATATTAGCCCCAGGTTAAGTAGGTCCCCTTTCCCTGGGTAAGGTAACAGGGAAGGTTCCAGAACAATCAGGAACTTTCTGGAAACAATTAAGGCAGACAAGCTGATTAGAACACCTGCAGCCAATCAAGAAGCAGCTAGAATCAATCAAGGCAGGCTAATCAGGGCACTTGGGTTTAAAAGGGAGCTCGCTTCAGTTTGTGGTGCGTGTGTGAGGAGCTGGAAGCAAGAGGTGCAAGGAGCTGAGAGTGAGAGGGTGTGCTGCTGGAGGACTGAGGAGTACAAGCGTTATCAGACACCAGGAGGAAGGTCCTGTAGTGAGGATAAAGAAGGTNNNTGTTTGGAGGAGGCCATGGGGAAGTAGCCCAGGGAGTTGTAGCTGTCATGCAGCTGTTACAGGAGGCACTATAGACAGCTGCGATCCACAGGGCCCTGGGCTGGAACCCGGAGTAGAGGGTGGGCCAGGTTCCCCCCCAAACCTCCCAACTCCTGATCCAACACAGGAGAAGCTGACCCAGACTGTGGGTTCCACCAGAGGGGAAGATATCTGAGGTGAGCAAATCCACCAAGAAGCACAGAACCCACCAAGGTAGAGGAGGAACTTTGTCACAAGAACAGAAATATTTACTGAACATTTCTGCCTTTTCTGTATCATCAACAATTTTACCATCCTTCCCTAGTGGCACTTGAGGGTTCAATTTCCAGATCCAAGATCCCGAATTACAGCTGATGGGGCCCTGGGATGCATACTCCTCAGGAGTGGGTAGGCAGGATCCTCACTCAACATGGTGAAGCTAATCAAAAACAGCTGTCTTCCCTGCCTAACCTGAATTAGTTAGAACAGACCAAGCCATCTACTTGGGATCTCCTAAAGTAATCTGGAAGGAAGGAAGAGAATTTCAACTTTGCTCTTCAGAGAGGAGCCTAGAGGACACTGATGCTTTGCACCACTACTCCCTGTTATAAGTTGGATAGTTGAAAACAAGGGTTAGCTACAGCGACACACAAAAGTTTCTCATTCTTAGGGCTTGGCTACATTGGCACTTTACAGCGCTGCAACTTTCGCGCTCAGGGGTGTGAAAAAACACCCCCCTGAGCGCTGCAAGATGCAGCGCTGTAAAGTGTCAGTGTAATCAGGGCGGCAGCGCTGCACACTACACCCATAAGGGATGTGGTTTACAAGCAGCGCTGGGAGAGCTGTCTCCCAGCGCTGCGGCTCTGACTACACTCACACTTCAAAGCGCTGCTGGGGCAGCGCTTTGAAATTTCTAATGTAGCCATACTCTTACTATACTTCACATAGTTTTATATAACTAATTAAATCAGTCTTGAAAATATAAAAGTCTGTTTGCCCTTAGCAAGTAACTTTTTTTAATAGACAAGTAAAATGTTAGTTTTTAATTACAATTACTGCCATTGGGATAGTGGATTAGAAGATCTGAGCCTAGGATGATACATTTTTATTACAATTGTGCAAGATTTAATTCAATAGGCACAAAAGAAAGCTTCTGGTTCTGATGCACTTGTTCAAACTAGTGTGAATAAATCAACTGAGGTAGATAATATTTACTTGCCTAAGAATATTAACGGCAATTCTGTAAAGCACTAACAGAAAAAGCATGTTTGGGATAGAGGTCGTCTCGATTATCATTCAATACCTAATCCACTGGAGCAAACTCCTCTCATAACTGGGCTTGAACAAATAAGGTAAATGAAGCAACACTCCTTTTCTGTCAGAAACTAGTTGTGAAACCCTCTGTAGTACTGGTCTACATAGAGAACAATAGTCTGCTGCTGCTACTAGTTACCGCAGGGGTTCTCAAACTGGGGGTTGTGCCCCCCAGGGGGTCACAGGATTATTACATGAGCGGTCGTGAGCTGTCAGCCTCCACCCCAAACCATGCTTCACTCTAGCGTTTATAATAGTGTTAAATATAAAAAAAGAGAGTTTTTAATTCATAAGAGGAGGGCACACTCAGAGGCTTGCTGTGTGAAAGGGGTCACCAGTACAAAAGTTTGAGAACCACTGAGTTACCCCATTAGCTCAAAAGGCAGAGACCTGTGCAGTGGATCTAAACGATAAGCCCTGAATTTCTGTATGATGGAATTTGTTTTTCAGTTTACTTCTTAAAATAATTTAGGAAATTATATACAAAACTGTGTTAAATGAATGTTAAGGTTGCAAAATCAAGCACTCAAAAATCAGGAAATGACAGTGTTAGTTTAACCATATGATTTTAGTTTGGCTCCCTTACGTGTCTGCATTATGATACAGTCTCTAATTACATCAGCACATACTATTTTTTCCACACTAGCTCTGTCTCATTCAGTGCACAGGATGGATGCTGCTCAGGGACTGAATCAGGTGCAGGTAAGTGCACCAGTGTCTTTCATTCTGGCATTTCTTAACTGTTGAATCCTTGACTTTGCAACGTTAATGTTCTTTTAATGTAGGGTTTTTTATGTAAAGAGTAGTTATGAATTCTATCATTAGGTTGCCAGTCATTTCCATTATAATAATTTGGCTTACAGCAGGTCTTTGAAATTTGGTAAAGAGATAGTCCTGGGGCCAGGAAGATGTTATGATCTGGGAAAGTATCTTCATTTACAATATGTGTTTTCCTCAGTACACATTGTTCCTGGTTTGCTGCCAAAACCCACAAACATTCTATTGGCACTTCCCTGGCACCTTACTTCAGCTTGCCACACCCAACTGCTCTGGACCAAACAAAGGCACAATGGATCATCCACCTATATTGTCAAGTACCCTGCAGCTGAGAGCTAACTGTGTGGTATTAAAAAAAACATCAAATTATAAGTTTGAGTCTTCCCTTTTCCAGGTGGTCGTAATAATTGTGAACTTCTTACAAATCTTGCTATTGAGCAAGCCCTTCTACCCAACTGAGAGATAACACAAGCTAGGAAGAGGCCAAATTTTGAGCTAGATTGACTCCCAGAAAAACCCTGCCAAATCCAAGTGCTCAACTATGCTCTCTGAAAAACAGGGTTACTAGTGTGGATGTAACTCATTGTTTCAGTATGCAACACACCCTTCTCAAGTGGCTAGTTCACCAAGGACAATAGCTGCTGTAATCAATCCTTTAGCTCAAGTGCTCCAGGTCTGTGCTGCAGTGTTAGAAGTGTAGGGTTCAATTCTATAGGACAGACAGGGGGTCACAGCTATATACAGCAGAATTTGCTTCTATCTCTTTTCTTTTTTTAGCTAGGAGTCTAAGTATGAAAAACATATGTAGAAATAAAACTACTGTGGTTGTAAAGTTAAAGGTTAGAAAATGCCAGACTCCCCTTTCCTCATGCAAACTTAATTGGGACCCTTTGTGCTTATGCATTATGATGGTTTTTAATTACATGATCACCTACTATTTCTTTCCACAGAACTCCTGTCCCATTCAGTACAGAGAGTGGAGGCCGCTCAGGAAATAAATCAGCATTGTGCAGCGAAGTAGGCAAAACCAAAAAATGCTCAAGATATTAGACCAGCACCTAAAAACACTAAAAAATGAGTCCCTGGGAAGAGCACGTCGAAAACGGCAATAAATTGGACTGCTTCAGTGATCTGCGCAGAATGATGGCTTTGGCAGACACCTGTGATGTATACAAATCTATGGCACATTCTGACCAGATCAGCGACTGTAAGCTAAAGGTGGAAATAGGGAAGTAATGTAAGCGATGTAAGTTATATTGACTTAAAGTGGTGTCCACACTGTGCTATGTCGGCAGGAGACACGGGGCTTGGCTACACTTGCAGATGTAGAGTGCTGTGAGTTAAACCAGCCCTCAGAGACTGCAGCAGGGAAAGCGCTGCCATGTGTTCACACTGTCAGCTGCAAGCGCACTAGCATGGCTACATTTGCAGCAATTGCAGTGGCATTGGGAGCACTGCATTATGGGCAACTATCCCACAGAGCACCTCTTCCCATTCTGGCGCTGTGGCTTGTGGGAAGGGGGCAAGAGTGGGTGGGGCATTCTTGGTCTTGTGCCAATGCCCTACAATGCATCACTTCGCATACCAGCAGTCCCTGTGCTTCCGTCCACATTTGACGCCATCTTTCAACGTTTTTTGTACTGCACGGTTTGTCTTTCCTTTCGGTCTGCAGGAATGGATCCTGAACTGCTGAGGAAAATGCTGATGGGTCTTGCCAGCACGTCACAAACTGCAGTCAAGTTACTCCTTAAGCTACAAACTGACAGTGAGGAGTCCGATGATGATGTCGACTCGCATAACGCATACAACACGAGATTGCTTGTGCCATTCACAGGCATGCTCTCCACAGTGAAACGCAGCTTTTGGCTCGAGAAACAAGCACTGAGTGGTGGGATCACGTCTTCATGCAAGTCTGGGATGACGAACAGTGGCTGCAGACTTTTCGGATGAGAAAAGCCGCTTTCATGGGACTGTGTGCTGAGCTCACCCCCACCATGTGGCGCAAGGACACAAGATCAAGAGCTGCCCTGCCGGTGGAGAAGCGGGTGGCTATTACAATCTGGAAACTGGCAACTCCAGACAGCTACAGATCGGTCGCTAACCAGTTTGGAGTGGGAAAGTCGACCGTTGGAATCATGCTGATGCAAGTTTGTAGGGCTATTAATCCCATCCTACTCAGAAGAACCGTGACATTTCACATCTAGGCATGCGTGCAGCCCTAACCCTCCTCACCCCAAGAGCCTGCACTGAACAACTTCCTTCCCAGAATAAAAGCTGCTTACTGGGCACCTCCTCTGGTGTTTGTTCTTCCCCAACCACTGGTTGCCACTACTGGCTACCTTCCTCCTGGCTTGAAAACAGCTCCTGGCTGGTTGCATCTAGAGATTCCAGGCTGTCCCCCTCCTCCTCACCACCTTTGCTCCTGCTTTCCTCCTCCTGCCTCATTGAACTGGGCTCTGAAGTGTCCATGGTGGTCCTCAGAGTGGAGGTGGAGTCACCCCCCAGGATCACATCCAGCTCTTTGTAGAAAAGGCAGGTCACAGGCTCAGCACCGGAGTGGCGGTTTGCCTCACACGCTTTGCAATAGCGCTGCAACTCCTTCAATTTAACCCTGAACTGCATCCCGGTCATGGTCCCTTTCCATCATGTCCCTTGATATCTGCCCATAGGTATCGTAATTCCTATGGCTGGAATGCAGCTGGGACTGGACAGCTTCCTCCCCTCAAACACTGATGAGGTCCAGCATCTCACCATTGCTCCATACTGGGGATCGTCTGGCGCATGGAGGCATGGTCACCTGGAAAGATGGAGTGAGAGCACTACACGCCTTGCTGAGCAAACAGGAAGGGGATTTTCAAAATTCCCAGAGAATTTAAAGGGCGGGTCTGATGGTTGATCACCTGAGGGCAGGGCAGTAGCGTTCACTGTGATGACCAGAGTGGCTAGAACAGGCATTGTGGGACACTTCTGGAGGCTGATCAGAGCACATTAATAGACCACGGCATCCACACTGGCACTGCGGCGCTCTAGCTGAGGCGCAGCAAGCATTATACTTCTTGTGGAGATGGATTACCAGTGTGGACGCATCATGAGTTAGGATGCCCGGGGCTGCTTTAATGCGCTCTAACTCACAAGTGTAGCCAAGCCCATAGCTTCCGCCTCTCACGGAGGTGGAGTAATTATGCCAATGGGTGAGTGCTCGCCCGTCAGCATAGCATGTCTTCACCAGATGCACTACAGCAGTGCAGCTGCACTGGTGGAGATACGCCAATGTATCATGGTAGTGTAGACTTTCCCATAGTCTGAAGCCAGAAGTGCAACTGTATAGCCAGCATGACAGAGGAGCACAAGAAAGAGATTTCCTCAACTGAATTACCAGGAATCATAAAAAACACCTATCAAATGGTTAAAGGCCACCCTGTAGCTTTCTGTCCTCTTGGGGGGCCTCAGAGTCATTCCCCAAGTTGTGGCAGGAACAGACACTCAATACACAGAATACATAATTCAATGTTTCTGTTAAATACCCAAACCAACAATTATTAATAAGCACCTCCAGCCACCCCGCTGCCACAGATACCTAATCAAAAATGACGAGGAAACCCTGTGATTAACCATGGCAGAAAGGAGATGCTAAAGCCATCATAAACAGGGGAGTGGTGACTAGGAGGAGGAAGGTGATCGTGATGGTCCCTTCTGGCCCATAGTCTGTGAGATGTTACCGCTGTATACAGCACTGGGGAGAGCGATGCTGACTGCTGCATACAGTTCTGCAGTCTAGATTTGGGAAAGAACATTGAAAAACTGGAGAGGGTGCAGAAGCGAGACACAAAAATTATTCAAGGACTGAAGAAAAGGCCTGATCATGAGAGGCTTACGGAGCCTTATTATGCTGTACCTCCATGAGGAGACAATGTCAGGTGATAAGGGGCTCTTTAATCTAAGGGAGGCGGAAGCAGAACAAGAGTCAACGGCTGAAAGTTAAAGCCAGATACATTCAAATTAGACATCAGGAACAAATGTTAGCAGTAAGAGTGATTAACCATGGGAACAAACTAACCCAGGTGGATTCTTCATCTCTTAATGTCTTTACATCAAGATCTGATGCCTTTCTGGAAGATATGCTTTAGCCAAACATGTGTCATTGGATTCAGTGCAGGGGGAACGGGCCTGTGTTATGCATAGGGCCCTACCAAATTCACAGTCCATTTTGGTCAATTTCACAGTCATAGGATTTTAAAGATCATAAATTTCATGATTTCAGCTATTTAAATCTGAAATGTCATAGTGTTGTAATTGTAAGAGTCCTGACCCAAAAAGGAGTTGTGGGGTGGTTGCAAGGTTATTGTAGGGAGGGGGTTGCAGTACTGCTACCTGTACTTCTGTGCTGCTGCTGGTGGCGGTGCTGCCTTCAGAGCTGGGCAGCTGGAGAGTGCCGGCTGCTGGCCAGGAGCCCAGCTCTGAAGGCAGAGCTGCAGTCAGCAGCAATGCAGAAGTAAGAATGGCATGATATGGTATTGCCACCTTTACTTCTGCGGTGCTGCCTGCAGAGCTGGGCCCTCAGTCAGCAGCTGCCACTCTGCAGCCACCCAGCCCTGAAGGCAGCAACACAGAAGTAAAGATGGCATGGTATGGTAGTGCCACCCTTACTTCTATGCGGCTCCTGACAGGGCGATGCCTTCAGAGTTGGGCTCTCACTCAGCACCTGCCACCCTCTGGTCGCCCAGCTCTGAAGGCAGCAGTGGAGAAGTCAGGGTGGCATGGTATGGTATTGCCACCCTGACTTCTGCACTGCTGCTGGCAGGGCACTGTCTTCAGAACAACAGCTGCCACTCTCTGGCTGCCCAACTCTGAAGGCAGCACAGAAGTAAGGGTGGCAATGCCACGATCCCTCTAAAATAACCCTGTGACACCCCCACACACACACACACAATTCTCTTTTGGGTCAGGACCCCCAATTTGAGGAACACCGGTCTCCCCGGTGAAATCTGTATTGTATAGGGTAAAAGCTTACTAAAGACCAGATTTCACGACCGGGGCAGGAGGGGGAGAACAGATTTCATGGTCCATTACATGTTTTTTATGGCCGTGAATTTGGTAGGGCCCTAGTTATGCGGAAGATCGGACTAGATAATCTAGTGGGCCCTTCTGGCCTTAAAATTCATTAATCTTGCCCTTCAGGTTCATTTCTTGCCTTCTGTTCCTTTCCCCTATTTGGAGGTTTGCATTCCCCTTGGGAATCTCTGTGACAGAATTAAGTAGCCTCCATGCCAAGTGTAAGGATTTTAATTTCTTCCCTTTTCACTTTATGCTCTTTTTGACAAGCCTCCTCATTTCTGGGAAGTTTCCCCTTCTGAAAAGTCAGTGCCTCTGGGCTAAATTTTGGTATCTTCCTTTGCAGATGTAGAACGTAATTACATTCTTTTCGCTGTTCCTTAGTCCTAAATAACATGCAGGAGATTGTTAAAAAGTAACTCTAGTTGAGCCACTATGTCAAGAATAGCTTCCCCTCTTGAGTGCTCCACTACTACTGCTCCAAGAAGTGGTTGTTTAAGACAGTTGTTTTCAGCCATGGGAACAGTACGTACCCCTGGGGTCTTCCAGGGGATACATCAACTCATCTAGATATTTGCCTAGTTTTACAACAGGCTACATAAAAAGCACTAGCAAAGTCAGTACAAACTAAAATTTCATACAGACAATGACTTGTCTATACTGCTCTATATACTATACGCTGAAATGTAAGTACAACATTTATATTCCAAATGACTTATTTTATAATATATATGGTAAAAATGAGAAAGTTACCAATTTTTCAGTGATCGCGTGCTTGTATTTTTATGTCGGATTTTGTAAGCAAGTAATTTTTAAGTGAGGTGAAACTTGTGCGTATGCAAGACAAATCAGACTCCTGAAAGGGGTACAGTAGTCTGGAAAGGTTGAGAGCCACTGCTTTAGAAAACAATTTAGAAACAGAGAAAAGGACTAGGAAGATCTAACAGGTTTCCTAAAACTCCAGACAAGGATTGTGGTCAACATCTCTGCTCCTCATGCACAGGAAAATGAAAACGAGAGATTTTTTTAGCACTTTTTCAAAATTTGGCCAGTTTTGTCACACTTTAAAAACAATTGTCATATTCTTCCCCATTCCACATTCAGCGAGTGTGGAAGACATTTTTTTTAAACATTAAATCATATCACTAAAATGGGGTCAACATTTTCCCTCTTCTCCTTTATGGAAAAATGAGAACTGCACTTTGTGAATGAAAGAATCCAGGGAGAGTCTGTTCCTGGCTCATGCAAAACTATTAGCCACCCTTGAGAGCTGCATGGAGCAAGAAGGAGCTGGGCAAGATACAACATGATTCAGAAGCAGAGCCTACAGATTTATGAAACACAGAACCCAATGAATACTTAATCCTGCCATGCATGCAGGGAACTGGACTAGATGACCTCTCAAGGTCCCTTCCAGTCCAGACCTATGAGATTCTATGAATCTGAGCTGACAGGCACTATGCGAGGAGCCTATCTAGAGGGATTAAAGAGTTGTGGAATACATGGTTTGAAGCAGAGATCCAACCACCACTGATGTTAAGGGAATGATTCTCACTGACTTTCTTTGATGGGAGCCTGTCTTGGCCCCAGCTGCATAAGGAATACAGAAGAGCAGGCAGTAAAACACTTTCAGTCCCCCAAGATATCTACAGCTTTGTGCTTCACCTTTCAGGTCAGGCTTACATGTTAGTAACCAAAACTTTTTAAACCTGCGCTCTGAGCCTGCAGCTGTGACCCAGACAGAACCATCATTAAGGCAGTCTGGTCCAAAGAGGGCTTGCAGGGTCACCCTTTTAGATGTCAGTGAAAATCAGAAAATACTACCAAAAGATCCTAGACACATGTTATCCACCTTGTCCCAAAATTGAAATCCTCCTTTGAATTTGATAGTCTCTTTCTATAATTTGTTTACAAATTCCCTTTTTAATCTGATTATTCCAGGGTTAGCTCAGGCAAAGACCACCTGTTCTTAATCTTTTACAAACTGGATTGAATCTCGTAATTTGAATACAATAAATGTTAAAAAGCGAGTAAAGATACTTGACACCCCTCCCCCAAAAGTACTTGTTATTCTAACTCAGGTCACCTTTGGGCATTTTGGCCATTTACCTGTGAGAAGAGGTTCAATCACAGAGCAGAGAATGAAGATGAGGCTTGTGAACATTTCACTCAGACTCATTGTCTTTGTCGGGATTCATGCCATGTAGTTGGGCTCTGAGTTTCCTCTTCTCAGAGAAGGAACACCATTCATTCTATCCATGCTTTGAGCAATGTGGTGATTTTGAATCTCAGCACAGACTTCGTGAGGATGTCACTGCAGCGTGGAAACTGATCCTGTAATGATCAAGCCAGGAACAGGCATCTTGATGCATTGCTTAGGAGGGCGTGGCCACAAGGAGTGCCAGGGATGACTGCATACAATCATCTGCTTAAAGGGTTGTGCAATTGCCCAACTAGAACAGACAAGGCTGTCCCTGTTTTAACTGAACAGCTACTACATGTATTAAGGTAGGCCATTGCACAGGTAAAACCAGATTCTTTTGCCTATTCTATTGCCCAGACTACTAGCCCTGTAATTACCAAAGGTGAGGAGTATCCCTTCCTGGGTACCTCATAGACACTCGATGCTGATGGTGCAGTCAGTAGTACCAATACTGCAGCACAGACCAAGGTCATGAAGTTCTTTCTGGTTGCCTACATGCAGAACAATAACTCAATGTTTGAGGAGTCTGTGGGACCCAGCACATCTCCCGAACCTGCACTGGTTGAAGGAGACATAATGTCAGCCCTCTAGCTGAAACAGCTTCCATTGGAGTTCTCTCCTCCTTCCTAATGAAAGAGACAAAGCTGGAACAGAGATCAAAAAGAAAGCCAAGACCAACAAGGGGGGAAAGGAGAAATCTTGGATGAGAAAAAGAGCAGCTAAAAGAGGTACTTAACTGAGGTACCAACAGCTACATGACAACAACAGGTGTAAACTTGCCTCTGTCGTCCTTGATGGCATTGAACACCTCCAGAGCCAAGTCCCACGCAAATATGTCCACCACGTGTACAGGGATAAGTGGGAGATCGAAATGCCCTTTGATGGGTTGGGCCAGTTTAGATCTCATGTCAGGGCTGATAATTTGGCATTTAACACCCTAATATCAGCTAAGGAAGTATTAAGAACATAAAAGAGAAGAATGGCTCCAGGTCCTGATGGTATCAGTTTGAAAGATCTTGTCCGTGTGGACCCTAACAGAGATATGTTGGAGGGGCTATTCAGCAAATGGCTGATTACAGGTCCTAATGGTATTAAGGAATGTCTGTCGCTATTGATCTCAAAAATGATGGACCAAGAGCAGCTCAAGGATATAGCGAACTGGAGGCCTCTTATCATCATTTGCTGTGGCTTTTCCAGAATGTTGAAAACAGGCTGGCTAAAGTGTGCCCATTAAATGAGAAACACAAGGATTTATTGTGGCACCTGGCTGCTCAGAAAACCTGAATGTTCTTCACATCATAGTGAAGCAGACAAATAAGGACAAAAAGCCCCAGGAAGTCATATGTATAGATATAGCCAAGGAATTCAATGCAGTGTCCCATGATCACATCATTTGGGTGCTGTAGGGAGCGGCTTGCACCAGCACATGGTGAACACCATTAATGACTCCTATAGGAACATCCATACTCTTATAGAAGTGGGGAAGGAGCTCACACCTCCCCATTGGTATCAAAGTCAGGGTCAAACAAGGGAATCCCATGTTACCACTGCTAATTATCCTAGCTCTTGATCCTCTGATATTAGTGCTAGAAAAGTCTGGTAGAGGATTCTCATATGGGGCACAGAAAGTGACAGCTCTCGCCTTTGCAGATGATTTGGTCTTGCTCAGTGACTTGTGGGAAGGCATGAACGGGATCATTGACGTTCTGGAGTTCTTTTTCAGGCTATCCAGCCTGAAGGTGCAAGCTAGAAAATGCCACAGATTCTTCCTCAGCCCAACTCATACACTGCCAACAACTGTGCAGCTTGGAAGATAGAAACAGATGGGCTGAATATGATAATACCAGGCGAGCCTGAGAAATATGTTGGTGTGAAGGTTGATCTATGAAGTGAGTTCTTCAAAGCTGCACTGTCTGATAAACTTGACACCTGGCTTGAGAAGATTGATAGGATCCATCTCAAGCCTTTACAAAAACTGACATGCTGAATGGCTTCACTGTCCCTCAGGTTATCTATCTGGCAGATCCATACCGATTGTAAGAGAACTCCACTAGCTTCCCTCAATAACAGCATGAGGACGGCCATTAAGGAGTGGCTTCTTCCACTGACCAACACCTGCATTTGTGCCAGATCCAGGCATGGAGGTCTGGGAGTGATGAGACTCTCTAGCCTCATCCTAGCTATTCAGGCAGGGTGATTGCATAGAGAATTGCATGTTCCAAAGATGAGACATTTCTGAGCATTGCATTGGCTAGTACATTGAAGAGGAGTTCAGCAGACTGTGGCTGGCAGCACGTGGGAATGAAAAGGCAGCACCTCTGATAACAGACCAAGTTCTGTTTTTTGACAATATCAGAATACCATATAGTGTCCTTTACCCATTCAATGAGTGGGAGATGCTGGCTCCCAGGGTCAAGTACCCAATCCCCTGTAGCTGGACAGACTTCTCTAACGGAAAGAACTACCACGCTAAGGAAGCTGGGTCAAACACTTCATAACGATCCAGTCAGCTACAAATGGATCAGGAACCATGTGTTTCAGAGCGCCAGTTCCCAACAGCCTTAAAGTTGAGAATGAATGTGTATTCCACCCAGGAATACCTAAGGCATGGCAAAGACAATCCCTTAGTGAGGTACAGACACCGCATAATGGTGTGGGAGTCTAGAAACCAGGCCTACAGAGCTGCTAGGCAGTTAGTAGCTCCATGCTGCCACCTAGCAGCAGCTGTAATGAGCCTGCACTCCACAGCCCATGACCTGCTATGGACACAGACCATCAAACATCCCTCCTCAAGGGGTCCGACAGACTGCAGCCCCACAGCTTCTGTCTGGCTCCTCACCCTCTGCAAACCTAATGGGCAGTCCCGGAAGTGTCCTGTAGATGCCAGGACCATTCCTTGATCAACTCCTGAACACCTGGCTTCAACCTTAGCTTGATTTTGGACTTTGCCTTCTGACTCAAACACCTGACTTGGACTCTGACCCTTGGTATCGATGCTGGCCTGGAATCTGACTGTGCACTTCTACGCTACTCTCTGCATCAAATTTGCCCCCGTTCTGACCCTTGGTCCTGACTGCATGTGTTGGGATCTTGACACATTGTTCTGCTAAATATGAATCGCTATCTCACATTTTGAGACAATATCCAGCAGTCCAACATGCCTGCATAAGGAGCCATAATAAAATGTGTGAGATTTTGGTAAAAGAGGCAAGGAAACTTTAGTGAGTTGTATATCAGGAACCAAAACTACACACTGAAGATGGTGAACTGAGAAAAACAGATCTTTTATTTGCAAAAGATGGAACAGCCCATATGGTCGATGTCACTGTTTGTTTTGAATATAGGGAGAAAGCATTCATGAACACAGTGGCAGAGAAAGCACCATATATACTTGATCATAAGCTGGTTCGTTTATAAGCCGACCCCTCAAGAGGGATAAGTAAAAATGGAAAATTTTTATAACTCATTCATAAGCCGACCCTATAATTCAGGGGTCAGCAAACTTTGGCTCCCGGGCCAACAGGATAAGCTGCTGGTGGTCCGAGATGGTTTGTTTACCTCGAGCATCCACAGGCACAGAGGTAAACCTAAGTAAACAAAGTGTCCTGGCGCACCAGCTGCTTACACTGACGGGCCGGGACAGCAACTGATGGGGAAATTTTTTTGGGTGGAGAAGCTGGGGCTCAGGGGAGTAACCCCTGTGACCATCCCCCACATGACCCCACTCCTAGCCTAGGACCTCCACACTCTCCCCATCCCTTCCCACCTTATCTGGGGAGAGCCAGGGGAAGATGTCTCTGACCTGGCTGGAGCTGCTCCGGCAGGCTGGGCAGCGTGGCCAAAGCCTGCTCTGGCAGGCAGGGCGGTGCGGACGCAGCCTGCTCCGGTGGGCCAGACTGGGTGGCGCAGCCGCAGCATGTTCCAGAGGGCTGGGCCAGGCAGTATGGCTGTAGTGTGCTCCGGCGCCCAGAGGCGTGGCCAAAGCCTGCTCTAGAGGGTGGGGCCGAGCGGCACAGCTGCAGCCTGCCAGCCCCGGAGCTGCAGCTGCTTTGGAGGCTGGGGGAAGAGCAGGCATGGCCAGAAGTGGAGAGACTATGGCCCCCGCTCTTCCCTTCTGTCTCTGTTGGCTATGCTGCATCTCCTTGCTCCCTCCGTTGGGGGGAGAGGCTGTGTCCCACCTCCCATTCATAAGCCTTCCCCCATCTCTGGTGCTTCCCTTTTTTACTAAAAAAAAGTTCGGCTTATGAACGAGTATATATGGCACAATATTATCAGTCTGTGACTGAACAATTAAAAAAATTGACAGGGGCCAAACAGGTCACCTATGATGGTTTCCCCACCAGTGTGAGAAGGAATGGCATAAGATAAATGACAAGCTATTATCACATCTTGGGATGTTGAACTACAGGCAAGGACAAGCAACTAGACTGTTCAATCAGAAAGGCCTGCTGAACTCCACAGATATCAACATCTTTGCCAGCATAGGGAAGGGAGCTAGCAACCCGGCTGATACCAAGCTTGATGGTACTCCAAGGCGACATGCAGAAATCTCCTAACAACTATACCCCTTAATTCATGACTGTGTTCACTGAACATGGCAAAGTGGGTTGGATGGTCCATCTGGAGTATGGCCTGAAATAACCTGAAAAAGAAACCTGCGGAGAGAGGGGTTCAAATAGCCAAACAGGGCCAGGGCAAGGATGTTTCGCGCCCTAGGCGAAACTTCCACCTTGTGCCCTCCCCCATACCCGAGCCTCCACCCTGAAGGCACCTCCCCCCTCCGCCTGAGGCTCCCCTGCAGCAGCTCCACCCCCCACCCTGAGGCACCCCCCCTGCCCCAGCTCCCCCGCTCCACTCCACCGAGCAAAGTACGTTCGTGCTTCACTTCTCCCGCCTCCCAGGCTTGCGGCGCCTAAGCTGATTGGCGCCGCAAGCCTGGGAGGCAGGAGAAGTGAAGCAGCTCACCCCTGCTCCACCTCCTCCCCGAGCATGCCGTCGCTGCTTCACTTCTCCAGTCTCCCAGGTTCCTCTTGTACAAAGCAGGGTTACTATTATAATGACACATCATCAGTAGGCTAAAACTAACCTGTCTCATGGCATTTGGTGTGTGTGCTTGGCTGAAGAGCTAGTGGGGCAAGCTACCATCCATGAGATTATGACTGAACCCTGTTAAACCAGAATTCCCCCTAAACACAAAGATACATCAGTAACACGGAGCCTTGGTAAGCCTTGGATAGCAGACCACCCTTTCTGTGGAGGCAGAGCATTCTGCAGAGAGCCATTAGTGTCAGGACTGGAGTGTGGACAGAAGGGAACCACCTCTCACCCACAGTGCATCACATGTTCATGAGGATCCTGGTGCTAAACCATTCGTAGATGACCTAATTATGGGTCAGGATTTCATGTGCAGCAGAGCAGCTATCTCACTGCAATCTATTGAAAGTCTGAATTTGTCTCTCTTAACTAGAGAGAGATAAATTTTAAGTAATTTTAAGTGGTAAGGCTGAATAATCAGAATTAGTTACAAAGAAATAAAAAGATAAGCACACAAGCTAATTCTTAAACTTTACCAAGTTAAGGGTGTGATGTTGCACTCCATATGCTTTATGGAAATATGCTTATGAAGATAACATAACTAGAATATGCTTTACATTAAATACCCCGTGTAGGGTGTCATTAGAAAGCTTGTAATCTACTAAGTGTTTTTCATCCTATTTGTTTGCATGTATTATTTCTATATGTGGAGTTAGGAGAATAAGCCCTGGTCTACACTAGGGGGATGGGAAATCAATCTAAGTTACACAACTTCAGCTAAGTGACTAACGTAGCTGAAGTCGACATACTTAGATCGACTTACCATGGTATCTTCACCACGGTGAGCTAACTGCTGCTGCTCCCCTGTCAACTCTGCCTGTGCCTCTCATGGCACTGGAGTACAGAATTGGACGGCAGAGGGCTCAGGGGTCGATTTATCGCATCTAAATGAGACATGATTAATTGATTCCTGCTGGATCAATCACTGCCTGCCAATCCAGCGGATAGTGTAGACATACCCTAAAACAGGCTTGCACAACATGCGGCCCGTGGGGGCTCACTGTGCGGCCCGTAGTGGGGAATCAAAGGGCTCTGGGCTGCCAGCAGCGGCGGGGAGCCGAGCCCTTTAAATCACAGCCGCAGCCACAATTCAAAAGACTCTGAGCTGCCTGCAGCAACGGGGAGCCCAGAGCCCTTTAAATCCCAGCTGCAGCCAGGATTCAAAAGACTCTGAGCTGCCCGCAGCAGCGGGGAGCCCAGAGCCCTTTAAATCTCAGCCGCGGCTGGGATTCAAAAGACTCTGAGCTGCCCGCAACCGCGGGGAGCCCAGAGCCCTTTAAATCCCAGCCACAGCCAGAATTCAAAAGACTCTGAGCTGCCCGCAGTGGTGGGGAGCTCAGAGCTTTTTAAATCTCAGCCACGGCCAGGATTCATAGGGATCTGGGCTGCCCGCAGCCACGGGGAGCCCAGAGTCCTTTAAATCCCAGCCGCAGCCGGGATTCAAAAGGCTCTGAGCTGCCCACAGTGGTGGGAAGCCCAGAGCTCTTTAAATCCCAGCCATAGCCGAAATTCATAGGGCTCTGGGCTGCCCGCAGCCCCAGGGAGCCCTGACTCCTTTAAATCTCAGCTGCGGCCGGGAATCAAAGGGCTCTGGGCTGCCCACAGAGATTCCCAGGCGTGGCTGAGATTTAAAGGGCTCAGGGCTCCCCACAGCTGCAGGCAGCCCAGAGCCCTTTAAAATCCTGGCCGGGACTCCAGCGGATGGGCTGGGGCTGGGATTTAAAGGGCTTAGGCTCCCCTCAGCGGCAGGAGTTCTGGGGCCTTTAAATCCCTGCCCCAGCCCCACAAAGCTCCGCATTCCCCTAGCCGCCAGAGCCCCGGGCCCTTTAATTTGCCCCTGAGGGTTCCCAGCCACTTCTTCAGCTGGAAGCCCCTGGTTGATTTAAAATCAGGTATCACCTCCCCACCCCCAACCCTTCTTTTTGGCCCGCAGCTGCTTTGGTGGAGTGGCGCTGGGGAAGGAGGGTTTGTTTCTGCAGGGCTGGGCAGTGCTGGGGCAGGGTGTTTCCACGAGACCGGGGGAGTGGGGGGAGGGGTTCAGCCTTCAGCTGTTTTCTTTGGAGTAATGTGGCCCTCCCCGCTTTATGAGTTGTGCAGACCTGCCCTCAAATATAAATTTGTATCACTGATGTAAACAGATTAAGTGGAGGCCTTAAGGGTGCTCCAGAAACAACCAGTTGTAAATGGCCTTAGTTACTTGAAAGCCTTCCTGTGTACCTGTGGGTCAGTCCATGGGGAATGGAGACTAGGGGTCTTACAGTGACATGTGACCATAACAAATCACCACCATATAAAAGTGGTGAACATGGGGTACAGGGTGTCACACCCTAACATTAGCAAGGGAAGCCCTATCTTTAGGAAAACTGATTAGGAGAACCCAATGGGCCTAAGCCTAGCCTGGGAATCTCTACCCTAGCCCAGGGAGCCTTTAGTAACCCTAGCTGGGGGACCACAATGGGCATCAAGTCTAATCCTAGTCCTGAAATCACTACCCATAGTAACCCTGACCCTAGCCTGGGGGGCCCTCCCTTCAGTAACCCCAGCGGAGTGACCCCAAAGAGCCCCTGGGAATCCCTGGACTTAGTACCCCTAAATCTTCCCAGGGATACCCCTTAGTACCCTAACCCCAGTCCGCTTCTCCCCTCCAGCCGCCTCACCCTCTGCTGGGCTCCAGCTCCCTCCCTGCGCCTCCCCTGCCCGGCCCGGCCCGGCCCGGCCCGCGGCCAATGGCTCCGGCCGATGGGGGGGGGCGCTAACCGGCGGCGGAAAGGCGGCGGGAGCGGAGCACGGCGCGCGTTTCCCGTGGCTCTGGGGGAGCCGGAGGGCCTAAGTTATCCGTTCCCGGTAGGTGCCGGGCGGGCTCCAGCCCGGGCCGCGTCCCCGTGTTTGCTGGCTGCGGCCTTGTCCTAGCCACTCCGGCCCGACGGGAGGGGAAAGGGAGCATTGGCTGCCGGGGCAGGGGGACGGGGGTGGAGGTGGGGGGGCTAAGGAAGGGCATGAGGACAGGGAAGGGTGGGAGAGGGGGGGGTAAGGAAGGGGCAGGACATGGAGGTATGGGGTAAGGAGAAGATGGGGGACTGAGGTAAGGGTGGGGGGGGTAAGGAAGAGAGTGGGAGGGACCAAAGGTAGGGGGCAGGGGGTAAGGAACGGGCAGGAAGACTGAGGATAGGTGTTGTGGGGGGGGAAAGGAAGAGGGGAGGAGGGGTGGGGAGTAAGGAAGGAGCAGGGGGACTGAGGGGAGGGGGCAGGGGTATGGAAGGGGGGCCATGGGCTGCCAGGGGAGGAGGTGGAGATTAAGAAAGGGATTGGGAGGAGCTATTCTAAGCAGGGAGACCCAGGCTACTAGCTCCTTTTTAAAGAGCCCCATCACCCGAAACTGTCCACCCTTCCGCTAATCAGTAACCCATGGTGACTCCTGCCCTTCTCTGTAGGGAGCAACCAGACCCATGGCTGTAAAGGGTAGGCAACTGACTGCTTTGTTGTCTTGGTCCCCTCTCTACATGAGGTTCCAACATCCAAGGTTGCGGTTGCTGTGATTGCCTGGAGATCCATTATATCATTACTTTTCTGTATGCTTTGGGGCACCTTGAGGAATGTTACAGGGCAGCGGGTTGTGTGAAACCAGAATGTGTTTGTCACTGAGGTTTAGTAACATGCCAAGGCTTCTTTCCATCTCTTGGGAAGATCTCAAAATGGATGAGAGGATTTCAATGCTGGTGAACAGTTATCTATAACACGGTTTCTTAACATGGGTGGGGATCCAAAATTGGGTTGCCAGAATGTTTCAGAGGGTCTTGTGCCAGTTCCCATCCCAAAAGGGTGGCTGGGCTCACCTCCCTGCTCCAGGCACTGCAACCTCTGGGATCTCAGTGCCACGTAGATGTGTCCGGGTGGCCAAATTTGAGTGATGGCACTGCAACCCCATGTGCCAGGTCACAACTCCACTTCCACAATTTGGTCCCAGTGCTGCAACCCCAGAGTTTGCAATACCTGGAGTGGCAAGCCAAGCCCAAGAGCTATACAACACAAGAGCTGCCACTATGGGTTGAGTGCTGCGCAGGACCTGACTGAAAGCTTGCCCCAAGGCCTCCACCCCTAGACTATTTACGAGGTTGCGTCAGGCCATAAACATTTATAAATGGGTCCTGAGTCCAAAAAGGTTGAGAAAACCCTAGCTCGGTGATCCTGCTGCCCTGTCTTCATATTGGTGCCAGTGAGAAAGTATGAGAACTGTGCGGCAAACGTGGCTCTAGAATGAGGGATGCTTGGCATTTTCTCAGCAGAAAGGCCTAGGATTGGAGTTTCAACTCTAATTTCACCGCATTAGGTGGATCCTCCATGGCTGAGGTATGTTGTCAGTATGGAGAGCTTGCCCCATTGCTGCCTATGCTGTAGTTATCTGGATAACAAACACTGCCTCCCTCTCTACTGCAGTCACTCTTCAGCACTAAATTTACTATTAGAACAAAAATAAAATTCTTTCTCTGGTGCTTGCACCAATTTGGGCATTATGACCTTATGATGAAGAAGTCTGCAGTCTAATCCTGTTATGTCTTGTGTTACTGAACAGCTCATTGGCTCACTTCTGTCCTTGTCACTGCATTTTGCCTTCTGAGGGATTCTTGTCTTGCTTTACAGGCCCTTACTGAGAGCTTCAGCAAGAGTTGTTCCTGCAAGAGGGGTGTTTTCTCAGATATTTGAATTAAGAAGGAAACTGAAATCTCTGAAAGGTTAACATGGACTTACTGGAAAGTACATGCAGGGGGTGACCAAAGAGACACCAGGGCTGAATCTGGGCTATTCTGTTAAGTGGCTGTGCAGTAGTTTCTGTAGTTAAAGACTGATTGATTAATGTGATAAGGAAAAGTGGTATGCAAGTCCAGTTGGAACAGCAGAAAGAGAATCCTAGATGCTGCATAAATCGATTTATTTGCTTTCAAGGTTTTAATGAGGTCTGCAAGCAGTTGGTGGAAATGGACTCACCTGTGAGAATGCTCCATGTGGAGATATAAGTCTCAAAGCCTTCTCTTTGGGCAGGGCATCCAGTGGTGTCTAAAGAGAGGAAATCACACAGAGGACAACCATGGAGAAAATGGCCAGGGTTACCACTGCCCTTGGTGGCAACACCATCACTGGACGTACCATGTTCTGTCACCTGGATGCCCCTGCTAATGCCATCAGTGTGTGTCGTGATGCTGCTCAGGTGGTGGTAGCTGGCCGCAACATCTTCAAGATCTATTCAATAGATGAAGATCAGTTTGTGGAGAAGCTAAACTTGCGTGTTGGCCGTAAACCATCCCTGAACTTCAGCTGTGCTGATGTGGTGTGGCATCAGATGGATGAGAACCTGTTGGCCACAGCAGCTACCAATGGTGTGGTTGTGACCTGGAACCTTGGGAAGCCATCCCGTAACAAACAGGACCAGCTGTTCACTGAACACAAGCGGACAGTTAACAAAGTGTGCTTCCATCCCACTGAGGTGTATATGCTCCTCAGTGGCTCCCAGGATGGCTATATGAAATGCTTTGACCTACGCAAGAAAGATTCTGTCAGCACCTTCTCTGGTAAGGGCTCTGGCCATGTCTACACTGCAGAGCCTATGCTGGGATAGGCTGCATAATGTGGACACAGTGTTAGCCGACAGAAGAGGAGTTCTTCCGGTATAGTAATGTCATCTTCCCATACAGTGTTAGCTAATATGACAGAAGAGTGCATCTGTCGGCATAGTTGTTTCTCCACTGTGGGTTTTGTTGGCATAGCTATGTTACTACGGCTGTGGTTTTTTCACACTCCTAACCAACATAGCTATGCCAGTATAAATTAAGTTTAGACCAAGCCCCAATCTTGGGTCCACTTGGCCAGTGTTCTGTGTGTTAGGATGCTTATTGCATATGCTGCAGGCTGGAGTTGTCAATTATCACCTTAAGTAAGGGGAAAATACCAGATAATTCCCTATGTTCCAGACCTTTGTCCCTCTGATCTCTTTGTGGTTCATTGTGGTAAAGATTTACCCCTTCTGGGGCTATGATGATTCAAGGAAGGGATTAGGGGACAGAATCCCTGCTGGTGGGACTTCTAGTCTGTAGCAGCCAGTTATATAAGCCTATGCCATTATCATCTGGGGTCTCAGGCTCACGACATGCAGCTTTTTGGTCTGATTTGAAAATTGTGTGTAGCCGATGTCTAGAGCTGCATTATCTGTGTCAGTTGTTAGGATAGTGTTAGAGCTGCTGGGTGATGGTTGATCTGCTTCCCATTGTCCCTGAATCATACCCTCTTCCCAACCACATCCCAACTCAGTTGCCCATATCTGGTACCTTGAAGTCTGGTACCTGAGGAAAGCAGTAGTTTTAATGACAAAGTTACTGACTGGGTAAGGGAGATAGACTAGGACAAAAGAAGTGTGATGGACAGGTGCTGGATTGACAGCTCTGAAGTTCTCTATTTATGGACTACGTAGGGCAGAAGCAGTGCCAGCTCTGCAAAGGAAACTGTTTTGAACTGGGGTGGTTACTGGTTTCCCTTGGAGCATTAGTAGAGGTGATTTCTGCTTTTCCTACACCCAGGGTGCACTGGATTGAGTCCAGGAGAGAATCAAGCTGGCCTGCCATTGGCAGCTTATTGTAGACCCTGTCTAGCAAACATGAGTGTTACCATCACCAGGAGGAATGACTTTGCTGGGGCCCTATCAGATCTGGTCTACATTCCTATTGTCCCTCAGGCCAGTCGGAAAGCGTGCGCGATGTGCAGTTTAGCATCCGTGATTACTTCACCTTTGCTGCAACCTTTGAGAATGGGAACGTGCAGCTGTGGGACATCCGCCGGCCAGACCGCTACGAGAGGATGTTCACAGCTCACAATGGGCCTGTTTTCTGCTGTGACTGGCATCTAGAAGACAGGTATGTGCTATACCTACCACTCCAGTTGAGCCCCGCTCTGCCCATGGCAATCACTCTGTCTTGTCAAAAAATTTCTGAAGGTGGTGCCTTCACACAGTGGTTCTGTGAGAACTGACCGGTGGGGTGCTGAGAACTTGATGGGCACACGACTCGATCCTGAATATCGGAAGGAACAGCGTGGCTTATAAAACAAGTCATTCTTGCTGTTCTGTGGGATAGCCAGCAGTAACTAGTAAACCAGAAGTGAGCTGCTGGAGCTGGGCAATATCAGGTTCGTCTAGCATGTTTCACCAACTTGATCAGCTCAGGAGGTGAGAGGGCTGCTTTAAAACACAGCTTGCTTGTGTCTTAGGCACATTTGCCATCCTGCCATTAGGTATAAACTGAGATTCACTGGGGGGAAAAGTCTTTCCCAGTAAATAATTAATTTATACTAAAAAAAAAAATGTTGCATGCAACTCCTGGACCCTGAACAGCCTCCTGGAACTCCTTGTCCATCTGGTGCTGGGGAGCTGTTTTCACAAGCTGAGAGAAGCACAAAGTACGTAAAATTAGCCGTTTTGTCCTCTGCTTTTATTTGTGGGGGGTAGAGGGGAGCGGGAAGCCCCTCTCATTTTCACTGACTGAAATGCAAAGGGCAGTTTGCCTTAAATCAGGGGAACCAAATTTTCTCAGCTGGAGGGCCTCACCTAATCTGAATAAAATGGAAGATATTGCATCCTCCCTTTTGTTTAATATGCAGGTGTAGTCTGTGGGAACTACAGGTCCCAGCATGCACGGTTCTCTTTTGATATGGTTGGAATCTGCACGCTGGGACCTGTAGTTTTGGTGAGCTATGCTTCCATGCTAAAAGAGAGGGTGCCCCAAGGCCTGTGCTTGTTTAGTGCCATGTAGCTGGCAGGCAGCACTCTGACCACCTGTAGCTTAAAAGGCTTGCATAAAAAGCCAATAATCCAAGATCAACTTTCAGGACATTTCTCCGGTTAATGCTTCTGATTGTTCCTTTCTCCCTGTTGCCAGGGGCTGGCTGGCGACAGGAGGCCGAGATAAGATGGTGAAGGTCTGGGACATGAACACCAACAGGGCCAAAGAGATCTATTGCGTCCAAACCATAGCCTCTGTGGCAAGGGTCAAGTGGCGGCCTGAATGTAAGCACCACATCGCCACCTGCTCCATGATGGTGGACCACAACATCTACGTGTGGGACGTGCGGCGCCCCTTCATCCCGTCTGCCATGTTTGAAGAGCACAAGGACGTCACCACAGGTATCGTGTGGCGCCACCTGCACGATCCCTACTTCCTCCTCTCGGGCTCCAAGGACAGCACCCTTTACCAGCACATCTTCAAGGACGCCAGCCAGCCCATTGACAGGGCCAACCCTGAGGGCCTGTGCTACAGCCTCTTTGGGGACCTGGCCTTCGCAGCCAAAGAAAGCCTGATCTCCTCTGACTCCAACCGCAAGCCCTACATCGGTGACAGGCGGCATCCTATCTTCTTCAAGCGTAAGCTGGACCCCACGGAGCAGTTTGAGTACATCTCTTCTTCCAGTGCCCTGAGTGTCTTCGAGACAGACCTGGAGAGTGGCAGCATGGATTGGTTTGTGAGAACAGCCAAGCAGTATGCGCTGGCAGGGAGACCCCTAGCAGAGCTGTGTGACCACAATGCCAAGGTAGCCAAAGAGCTTGACCGTGACCAGGTATGTGCAACCCTCTAACAGCCTGTGGGAAGGGAGAGGCAGGCTCTGTTTTTTTTATTAGCTGAGCCTTCAAGCCAAACTGGCTGGCATAGGAAGCCTTGATCGTATGTATAGCCAGGTACCATGTGGAGACAGGTCATGCGGGCTGTAGCGAATGTCTGGTTATCTGCTGCCCTCTAATGAGAACAGCTATACATAGTGTAAATTTACATACATTTACTGCATCTCTGTACTCTTAGCATAGTGATTTCTGAGCTGTTTCTGGCTGCTAATGTTTGTTTTGACAGGGTGTCTCATGAAATCTCATTGGCCAGATTAATGCAGATTGGTTTGGATTGGAGTCCTGTCAGAAGGACTGTCCATGCTGCCTGATGGGTGCAATGGCAAACTGCAGAGCACTGAGCTGGGGAGAGGAGAGGTGACTGGTGAGGTACTGCAGGCCTCCATGTCAGCTCTGTCTTTATTTAACATCTTTGCTCTGGAACAGAGAGTAACCTGCACTTTCATTAAATTTGTAGGCGATGCTAAATTGGGAAGAGTTGTGAGGACAGGGAAATGATACTAAACTGGATTTAGATCAGAAATGTAGGGCGAAAACAATACAGTGAGATCCCCCTTGGGCAAATGGTGATGGGGAAAATGATCCTCCCTATACAGATTCAGTGGGGGCAGAGGGTGGAGGGGAACCTAACAGAATGCAGAAAAGGTGTTAGATGGGCTACACCACCACCAGATCCTAAAGACTGGTCCCTGCTCCAGAGGAAGGGGAAAAGATCTCTTACTGATATGCTAGACCTAGTGATCTGTTCTGAGTCTAATACGATTTAGTATTTTCATTAATAACTTGGATGATGGAATCTAGAGCATGTGTACAAAATTTACAGATGACACCAGGCTGGGAGGGGTTGCAAGCACTTTGGAAGACAGGATTAAAATTCAAAATGACCTTGATAAGATAATTGGTCTGAAATTAACAAGATGAAATTCAATAAAAACAAGTGCAAGATAAATCACATGCACAAATACAGAAGGGGAACAACTGGCTAGACAGCAGTAATGCAGAAAAAGATCTGGGAGTTACAATGGATCACAAATTGAATATAAGCCAACAATATCTTGCAAAAAATGCAAATATTATTATGGAGTGTATTAACAGGAGTGTCATATGCAATACGTGGGAGGTATTTGTCGTGCTCTATTCCATGGTTATGAGGCCTCAGCTGGAGTACTGTGTCCAGTTTTGAGCACCACAGTTTGAGAAAGTTGTGAGCAATTTGAGAGTTCAGTCCAGAGGAAAACAACAAAAATGATGAAAAGTTCAGAAAACTTGACCCAGGAGGAAAGGTTGCGTAGCTCTGCCGATGTACCTGCACTGCTGGTGCTGTCTTGGGTTGCTGCCAGTTCCGTTACCTGAGAGGGCAGGAAAGATCTAGGGAACATTGCAGGATGGGGATGGATAGAAACTCTACATTGCAGCAGGTCCCCTCCCCACAGACACCACTGGTGAGGGACGATGCATGTCCTGCCTCAGACTTTCAGCTTGGGCCCTGAACTACGCTCCAGAAACCAACTTTCTGATGTTGTTGCCTTGGTTGACAGACAGTGGTAACAATCTAACCCTTCCCCTTCTCTCTCTCCTTGGGGGCAGGTTGCCCAGACATGGACGATGCTCCGAATTATTTACTCCAGCCCTGGCACTGTGCCCTCTGCTAACCTGAACCACAGCCTGGGGAAGGGCAGCACCTCCCTCCCACTCATGAACAGGTGAGCAGTCTAACCACGGCATCCCCTGATATGGCCCTGTTGGGAGGAAGTGGATGGGGAGGCCTGCACTGGCATACAGGGCGTATGTGGAAACTTGACTCGCTGATAGGAAAGGGGGAACCACTCTGGAGATGATTTCTTACACCAAGTTAGAGTCACTGAAGAGGAATTGGTTACTTCCCACTGGTCTAAGTCAGATGGGCCTTCCCAGTGGGCCGGCTCCTTCATTTCTATCAGAGTGGCAGCTGCTACTATGGCTTCTTTTAGCATGAGACAGAAATGGGCTAATGTGGGCCTGGCTTCTTTCCCAGCTTTAACCTGAAGGACATACCATCTGGGATAGGCAACGAGTCCAGATTGGAGCGCAGCAAAGGAGAGAGCCGATCCGAAAACATCCTCATGGATTCTTCCTCCACCTTAATCAACAACGATGGTAACATTTCAACGGCTGGGACAATGGCTAGCTTGGTAATAGGAGTCCAAAAATGCTCACTGTTTGGGATGCAATCCAAACAGTGAGGGGTTAAGTCACCGCCTGCCCTGTAACCTTGGATGTCTCAAATGCTTTGCTACTGTAACTCCCTGCTTGGGATATTCACAATCAGCAACAAGCATGACCCCGTCAGCTTGCCAACAACACACCATCACGCTCCGGGGTCTTTAGCTGCCTTGGTTACTACTCGCAGGGTGACCCCAGCACACTCCCACTCATCTTCCCTGCTCCCAGCAGAGTGATGGCCCACAGCTACCCTTAACTGTGCCAGTGTTTCTCCACTCTCAGATACTGTTCTGGTCCTTTTGAGCCCAACTGCCAGCCAGCAATGATCACAGATGCTCTTTTTGTCTTGGTTATTGTTAGCAGGTGACACAATCTCTCACTGGTCTGCACTGCACTGTGACGTCATCATCCTGTTGGGATGCAGTTCTAGTTCCAGTTAGAATCCCCCCTTTCTGGGGAACTCTGCCCCAACAACACCAGCCAAATCATGGTTGCAGAACCTCAGGCATTTTGATCAGCGAATGTGCAAATTGTCTGCAGATCATTGGCACAAGTCTCTTGAGGCTGGAGTCTGTCACTCTGGAATGTGGGAGGATTGGGATGGGACAGTGGATAGTGGTTAGAACAGAGAACTGGGAGTCAGGACTGCTGGGTCTTGCCCCAGCCCTATCACTGTAACGTGCAGTGTGACCCTTGACATATCACTTCCCACACCTCTGTGCCTCAGTTTTCCCATCTGTGGAAGGGACAATGCTGCAGCCCTCCCTCTATGAAGCACTTTGAGGTCATTGGATAGAAGGTGCTTTACCAATGCAGAGCACTGTGCCTTTCTGTCCCACCTTCACTCCAGCCCCAGGTCACTTTGTTGAGGGTGAGAGCAGAGACCATGCTGAGTTGGCAGCTGGGCTGAGGTTTGTGAGCAGCCTGCATTTTCTGCCATAGCGGCACAGGAAAGTGTGACAAGCTGTACTCCTGTAGGGAGATCCTGACCTAACTTGTCTTCTCTCTCTCTCTGCTCCTCCTCCTCTTTCTGTGCTCATCCAGAGAATGAGGAGACAGAGGGCAGCGACGTCCCTGCGGACTATCTCCTGGGGGATGTGGAGGGGGATGAGGATGAGCTGTACATGATGGACCATGAGAATCCCCATGGTGAGTTTGTTGTTCTGTGAATGCACACGCATGACTGCAGTGCCGCTGAGTCTCAGCAGAAGGTGCCTGTATGTACTCACTGCACTGGAGAGGATGCCAGCTCCCTCCTTGACTCCTTTGTCTGGTGGTGGTGTAGTTGCGTCTCTCCCAGGATATTAAAGAACAAGGTAGGTGATATTACCAGACCCACCTTGTGTCGCCTTTATGCATGGCACTACCCCTGCTCACTAAATAGGGCTTGTCTCTTTGCAGCCGAAGAGCAGGAATACATCCTCCCCCAGGAGGCCTTCCCCCTGCGCCATGAAATAGTGGACAACCCCTCGGCCCTGGACCACTTGCAGGACAAGGCAGACTCTCCTCATGTCAGTGGCAACGAGGCTGAGACTGTGTCCCTGACGCCTGTGGAGTCCTTCTCCCTCATCTCCATCTCCCACTCACTCTACGAGAACCGCCTGCCACCCGACTTCTTCAGCCCCATTGTCCGGGACATGCTCCTTTTCTACGCTGAGCAGGGGGATGTGCAGATGGCGGTGTCCGTGCTCATCGTGCTGGGCGACCGGATCAAGAAAGAGATCGATGAGCAAACCCAGGTATAGCGCTGTAGGGAGGAGGCACTTCCCAAAGAATGTCTTCTTCAGCAAAACTGCTGCATGTCCTCCCCTAGACTCTCATAACAATCCCTTGTATTTATACAGAGTCTTTCATTCAGAAGACCCCAGAGTGCTTTGCAAACTCTCCCTATAAGATACAAGGATCACTTATCTATTAGCGAAATGCAGCCACCTCTGGAGTAGGGAACGCGGGTGTTGGTTGCACAGCGAAGTCCCACAACAGTGAAAGCAAATGCTGTATCCAGTTGAAACTAGACAGAATTCTCTGGAGTGGAGCTGGCTCAATCACTGGGGCTAACAACCCACTTCTGCAGAAAGTGTCAGAGTGTCTACTGCCTCAGTACTGCCTCTGGTCTGAAAGGCAGTCTCACTAGGAGCACAGGACCTGCTTCCTGGTACAGTACCAACTTGAAGGGAGGATAGACACCTGCAGCATCACCAGCATCCTGAGGTTTTCCTTGGAGGCTCTTCTCCCTTTTGAGCACTGACCTCACCTGACCCTTTTGCCTTACAAGAAGTAAGGGAGCTGCTTGGCTGTAGGCATGTGTCGCTGCTCCAGACTAGCTTGGTATATTTATTTGGGCTTGTGAAAACACAGCTGTCCAGAGCTCTAAGTGCAGAACAGTTTGCCCTATAACACGGCATACAAATAACTCCAGTTGATTCATTGTCAGTGCTCCGATCTTCTCCTTTCATCGCACTGTCCCCCATGGAGAGTCCTGGGCAGACTTTGCATTGAGCAAACTCAGGGTCTGCTGGACTGGTGGGAAGGAAATTCCAGAGTCAAGGGCTGTCCACAGACAATGGCCTGCCCCAGCCAGATGTATCTATTGGCTCTCAGTTGTAGCGCCCGAGCTAATCTCGAGTTGGAGAGAAGGTGCAATGCCTTTACAGATCAAATCCAACACCTTAAATGGTACCTGGAAGCCGGTGCTGATTTTGGCACGCTGTCAGAGACGCTAAACAGACAGGCACCAGCCAAAGTGTGAGAGCCTCAGGGGTAGCCTGCATTGGAGCACATTTCAGTAACCCAGTCTGGAAGTGACAAAGGCATGGACAGCTGTAAGGAAGCCCACATTGAGCGTGAAGCTCCAGGCACAGATGGGGGAAGGCATTCCTGATACACTAACTGAAAGGGAGGTGGTGGGTGTTGGTTGAGGGCCTAGTCTGGTAACCTGTTTCTACACAGCTTGGGAGCACTGTGCTGGAGAATTGTCTCAGAATATATAGTAAGACCAAGCCACTGTAAATGAATAAGAAATAATGTTTCCAGCCGGAAAGGTACCACCAAGCAAGGAGTCGAGTTAGGCCATCAGTCTTCTGGACTGTGAGTTAAGAATTTTTTGGGAGCAAAGTGAATCATGCTTTTGGCTTTAGTTTCTCTCTGAGACAATACAAAGGCAGAAAGCTGCCAAGATCAGATCTCCTTAGGAATGTTACCATCCCAGCTAACTGTCTGTGCTGTAGAATAATCAATGCATGAAGTAGCTAGATGGTATACCCTTCTGCACCCCTCCTTGTTTGGACTAACATTTGATAGCCCCTTCTAAAGCCAATTTAACCTGAGGCTGGAGTCATAGGGAGGGGGTTTGGGTTCAGTAACTTTGCCCTCAGACCCTGATGTGTTTGCCCCCCCTCCCGCCATCCCAGGAGCACTGGTACACCTCCTATATCGACCTGCTGCAGCGCTTCCAGCTCTGGAATATCTCCAATGAGGTAATCAAACTGAGCACGTGCAGAGCCATCAACTGCCTCAACCAGGCCTCCACCACCCTGCATATCAACTGCAGCAACTGCAAGCGGCCGATGAGCAATAAGGGCTGGATCTGTGACAGGTGAGATGCCTTAGGGTGGAGGGGGAGTGGGGTGGGTGCCTTCATTTTGCAAAGGTTTGTCTGGAGGTAGCTAATGCATTATCCTGAAGTAATGTAATCTCCTGCCCAGTTCAGTTTCCATTATTATTATTTGTTTGTACTCCAGTAGCACCTAGAGGCCCCAATGAAGCTCACCCTATTGTGCTAGGCACTGTGCGTACACACTTACAAAGAGGTCCTGCCCTGAAAAGCTTACTCTAAATCAGGGGTCTCAAACTCAAATGAGCACAGGGGCCACATGAGGTCTAGTGCATTGGCCCAAGGGCTGCATCACTGACACCTCCACCCTCACTGCCCCCACTCCACCCCTTCCATGAGGCCCCACCCCTGCCCCACCTCTTCCCACCCCTTCTCCAATGTCCCTACCGCAACGCTGCCCCTTCCCTGGCACCAGAGGGTGCAGGAGGGGTCCCTGGTGTGGCAGGGGGCTCAGGGCAGGGATTTCAGGTGCAGGGTGTGGCAGGGGGCTCAGGGCAAGGAGTTGGGTGCAGGAGAGGTGTGGGGGTGCGGCAAGGGGCTCAGGGCAGGGAGTTGGGGTGTGAGCTCTGGCCCGGTGCCGCTTACCTAGAGCAGCTCCGGGGTTGCAGTGGCACACATTGGGGCCAGGGCAGGCTCCTGGCCCCACGCGCTGCACTGCTCTGCTCCAGGAAGCAGCTGGAACCATGGTCCCTGGGGGAGTGGGGGTGGGCACAGGGCTCCGCTGCTGCTCCTCCAGGTACCTCCCATGAAGCTCCCATTGGCTGCAGTTCCCTGCTTCCGGCCAATGGGAGCTGTGGGGGCAGTACCTTGAAGCAAGGCAATGCAGGAGCCCTCTGCCTCCTCCCCTCCAGCCTGAAGGGGACGTGCTGCCAGCCGCCTAAAGGAGCAGCGTGTGGCTCGTGGTGCGGCCACTGGCTGTAGTTTGCCCACCCCTGGCCTGGAGATAGGCAAAGGGGTGAGGTGGGGGGCACGCGGAGCTTGGTGGGCTGCACAGAAGAGCCCTGTGGCCCGCGTGTTTGAGTCCCTTGCTCTAAGTACACCCGACACAAGGTGGAGGGAAAACAGAGGCAGAGAGAGGTGAAGTGACTTGCCCAAGGTTACACAGCTGGCCAATGGCAGCACTGGGTATAGAACCCAAGTCCCCTGGCTCTCAGAGCACTATCCTAACCACTGAACCACACTGCAGAATGGAAACACAGTCTGCAGCTGGGGGGTCCCTTGTGATAACTAACGATCTGTGCTGATTCTGAATGGTAAACAGTCTTCCAAGCGTGTTCCCAGCCTGACCTGGGTTAAAGCTTCCTCCCCATGGTTCTGTTGGTTCTTTATAAGCTGTTTGATTTGTAGCTGATGTCATTGCTGTGAGGCACCCAGTGTCAGGCCCGAATATTATGTTTTTCCTGCTCTTTTGGGTTTCCGGTTTATAAACATCAGCAGCCCTGGCTGGCACAAGGCTGTTAGATACTGAAGGAGTTACAGTTTTGAGATGTGGGCAGGGATTGACTGAGCTCACACCCTGAGGAGTCTGCATTGATTGGAGGGGTCCTTGATCCAGCTGGGAGCTGAGTGGTACATGCCAGGGTTTCACTGCCTGACCTGGCCACTTGCCCTAGAGTGCTTTCTCTGCAGCTGATTCACCTGTAATCTTCTCTGTCTGGGCCAGGTGTCGGCAGTGTGCCAGCATGTGTGCTGTGTGCCACCATGTGGTGAAGGGCCTGTTTGTGTGGTGCCAGGGCTGCAGTCATGGTGGCCACCTGCAGCACATCATGAAATGGCTAGAGACCAGTTCACACTGTCCAGCGGGCTGCGGTCACCTGTGCGAATACACCTGAACTGAAAGGAACCAACCCTCAGCTGATGAGAGGTGGGATTCAGTCCCTGACCTGCTTGGAACCAACAGCAGATTGATCGCTGGTGCCTCTTGTTGGGTGGAGGTTTTGGAGTTACAGCCACTTGCCAGGAGAAGCTGTCTTGGGTTTTACAGAGGCAGCACCTCTTGGAGTATGCTATCCTTGAACAGGATTGAGAGTGAGGCTGACATTGCTTAGAGAAGGTTCCTCCACAGTGCTTGAAATACGGCAAAGCCTGCAACATCCAAGAGCCTTCCTGGACAGTTTTTCCTAGTCATTGTCTTCTATTTATTTTTGACTGGAGTGTAAATAATTTTGTATTAAAGGTACCAGAATATCATGTAAACGTAGTTCTTTATAAACCAATCTAATGAGCAAGACAGTCTGAGCCGGACTCTGAGCTACAACTTGACTTTTATACTGAATAAAAAAGAACAAAGTAGCTCCAGTGAGTCACTTGTTTGTATGCAGCTGCCACACTGAATAATCTAAGAACCCTGCTTTGTCCAGCTCTGGCTGCATGTGCATAGCATCTTGGCTGATTCTCCTTGTGGAAAGGAGTCTAATGATCAGTCCTGACCACAGTCTAATAGGCAACAATTCTTGGGAAAGGGAGTTATTAACCCGATTCCCCACCCAATCCCGCAAATGCTGAGCATAAGGTAACCTGCAATGTCCTCTGGAAAAGGAAAATCAGACAGATTGCATGCTTCATAATGAATAGGGCACTAGCCTCTGGAGACTTAGGGAACAGTCCTGATTAGTTCACTTATGATTTCAGCTTAACGTTCTCTTGTTCCTGGGGAATCTGGGGAGCTGAGACTAATGCCTTGGGCTGAGCAGAATCTACTTAGTCCCAGAGCTAGGAGTCAGGAGTCAACACCCTGGTATATGTGCTTAAACAAGTGATTTAACTTCTCCAAGCCTGCATTTTCCCCCATCTGTTAAATGGGCTTAAGTATCAAACTACTTTCAAAGGGAACCAGTTGAGAATCAATGTTTACACAGTGCTTTGAAAATGACAACTATACAGCTATAAAGGCCCCAAATTGGCTAGAATGGGGGGACACCCCTTTGGAGCAGATGCTACCACCTGTTCTCAGGGTCATAAACTTGTACAACCTGTTCCATGAGCACCTGGATTGAAACCCTGATTAGCATGACCCACGTACCAACTTTCAAGTTATCTGTGCTTCATGATGAGCCTCCTGCACAACTGCACGAACTCTCCCTTTGTGGATGCTGGCAGGAGCACATCCTAGGCTCCCGCTCTTCTTGAACAGAATTCTCCATCCTTGGGCCACCTACATACTTTCACAGCCCCAAGTTCTTGACATCCTCCAGCCCTTTGCCATGCTTCCTATAGGAGGGAAGAAGCAGCAGCAACCAACTAGCCTTTGCTTGTACTGATCCAGGCTGGCTCAGTCTGAGAAAACCTGGTGGAAAAGGGGGAAGCACAAGCACATAGGAGGGGAAGAGTCAACGGGACAGAACACAGGCTACAGGGGTGCAAAGCAGATGGAACTAGGCCTGAACCATGAAATCCACCCCGCTGAGCAGGGTTGTTTGGCATGTGGGAGGAAGGGCTCTTGGTTCAGCCCATTTCCGGCTCAGACTAGCTGTGGGTTAGTGGCAGGGGACGTTTGTCGATGGCTGCTGGGTAAAGTAGTCACCAGGTCACCTGTCCAATAGCAGCACGCGGCATCAGCCTCTCTTCCCCTTTCACCCCTTCGAGGGACCACGAATGGAAGTGGCTCTCAGATGCCTGCTGGGTAATGTAGTCCTCAGGCCAGCAGCCAACGCAGCGGCTCGTGGCCTTCACAGCCACCCTGCCAGGCAGTGCGCGCGCGTCCCCGGGGGGAGGAGGCTGTGACATGTCTGAATTACAGCTCCCAGAATGCAATGGGGGAGGGGGGGACTCTAGGCTGAGACTTGGCGGTATCTGCAGCCGCACGCAGACAGGGAGCTGAGCTGAGGCGTGGTGGTAGGGGCCGGAGGGGCCCTGGGATGTGGGAGGCGGTACATGCAGCGCGAGGGAGGAGGGTTAAAGGGTCAAGCAGGGATACAGCGGGTATTAGCCTAGAGCTGGCGTGGGGGTTAAATTCAGAGAGGAGACGGAAGGGAAAGAGCCAGAAGTGAGCCAACAGCTGGATCGATTCCCCTGCCGGCATTAGGGTATATTAGAGCCTTACCTTTAACATCCTGTCCTGCACTGTTCTCTCCCTGGCTTTTCTAGTCTGCTTCTCTGAGAGAATCTGACACACCCAGACGGCAGAGGGCTGCTGGAGGCATATGGGATCGTGGTGGCAATTCCTTCTCCTCTGCATCCCAGTGTCGCTGCCTGGAGACTTGGATTACCTGGAAGGAAATGGGGGCTGGTAAGTAGACAACCCGTGCACCCAATTATTTTCTCAGTGTCTTCTGGGATCTAAAGCATCAGGCCTGGTCCACATTCCCCCAATGGATGTGCTGCCATGCAGAATGCTGTGTTGAATCACGAGAGGTGGTCAGGGAAACCTCCAGTGCCGAAAGAACCAGGTTCCTGCTTATCACAACATCAATACCTTGCCAGTCTCTCCACTCTGATCTTCACTGTATTCTGCTTGTCTCCTGTCAGCTGAAGAGTTATATATTGCCTTGAGGTTTGTATTCCCGAAGAAGGACCTGTTAGCCTGTTGTTGATTGCTTAGCATTTTGTAAGCAGGCCGTTGATCACCTTTTCCCCCAGGCATGGTCTTGGCTTGTGTCAGGAGAAGTAGCTCTGCCTAGATGGCTCAGCTAGAGGCAGAGTTACCTAGGGAGTAGAGTGAAGTACTAAGGATCGGGAAACCTGGGCTATGTTCTCGGTTCTGCCACTGATTCGCACTATAACCATGGGCAGGTCACTTATCCTTTCCGTGCCTCAGTTTCTCAAATTGTTGAGTCATGATAATGGTATATCCCTGCCTCCTGGGGGTTGTGAGGATCAGTTCATGAATGTGAAGTGGCTGGCAGCAAGGCACTGGAGAAACTCAAAGCATTATTGAGTGTATAATGCCGAGTGCCCTTGTGGAGATGCCAAAGACAGAGAGAGGGTTAGATTTAGAAATAAAAGGGGGAAATCTGGCCAGTGCTTAACAAAATGGGGAATGATGGCTGTTTGAAATGGCTTATGTGAGGAAGGATTTCTCCACATCCCTCTACCCCACACTCAGTGTGCAGCAGCACTAAAGCAAACAGAATGTTGGGAATCATTAGGAAAGGGATAGATAGTAAGACAGAAAATATCATATTGCCTCTATAAAAATCCCTGGTACGCCCACAGCTTGAATATTGCGTGCAGATGTGGTCGCCCCATCTCAAAAAAGATATATTGGAGTTGGAAAAGGTACAGAAAAGGGTAACCAAAATGATTAGGGGTATGGAACGGCTTCCGTATGAGGAGAGATTAATAAGACTGGGACCTTTCAGCTTGGAAAAGAGATGACTAAAGGGGGATATGATAGAGGTCTATAAAACCATGACTGTGGAGAAAGTAAGTAAGTGTTGTTTACTCCTTCTCATAACACAAGCCCTAGGGGTTACCAAATGAAATTAATAGGCAGCAGGCTTAAAACAAACACAAAGCATTTCTTCACACAATGCACGGGGAACTTGTGGAACTCCTTGCCAGAAGATGTTGTGAAGGCCAAGACTATGACAGGCTTTACCAAAGAACTAGATAAGTTCAGGGAGGATAGGTCCATCAATAGTATAGGCCAGGATGGGCAGGGATGGTGTCCCTAGCCTCTGTTTGCCAGAAGCTGGGAATGGGCAACAGAGGATGGATCACTTGATGATTACCTGTTGTGTTCATTCCCTCTAAAGCACCTGGCATTGGCCAGTGTCGAAAGACAGGATACTGGGCTAGATGGACCATTGGTCTGACCCAGTGTGGCCGTTCTTATATTCTTGTATATTAGGTGAGGCTCTTGATCTCTTTCTCCCCAACCATGTAGCTTGGGTTAGGTTGAACAGATCTAAGATTGAAAAGGCCCATAAGAACACACTCCATCCCTGCACATTGGCAGTATCTAATGCCCTAGACACAGTGTGCATTGGGGTTGAACCGTTACTACCTCTGTTCTCAGCCTAGTTCTTAAGCAGTTGATTGAAGGAGCAGATGCTTGGAGGGTCAGCAACCTCCCATGAACAGACTCAGACCAGGCATTCCCTGGCGGAGAGCAGACGTAGCTTGGAGTTGCCAGGGAGAAAGAACTGGGCTTACTGCCTTGTTACTTATCACAGTGGGCCAATCAGTGCCCCTCCTGCCATCTGCAAGGGGCTGACTAGAATATTTTGTTCCTCCCTTAAAGTGGCTGCCCCTACGGAGCTGTCATGGTGTCAGTTCCTTGATGCTCCCTGCTGAGAAATCTGACAGATTCCCCAGGCTTCTTTCCATTGCTACTGTAACCCTTGGCACTGACCCTAATGTTGGAGTTAGTGTCTCTGGGTTAGAGGGGAAGGAAGCTGGCAAGGACCAGGTCTGATCTCCCCCTGTGTGGGTTGCTGATCCTTCCGGGGCTGATGTCACTTGCTGGGAAATGCTCAGTCTGGCAGTGATTGATGACGAGGGCTCTGTCCTTTTCCCCATCCCAGGTTTACGAACAAGTACTTGGCTCTGATGGAAGAAGATCACTGCACTGTGGAGAGGAGAGACGCTTCCCTGACCTACTCCCAGTTCATAGACCAGTAGGTGTGCTGCTTGTTTTGCTCTCTGGGGCTCAAGCAGCCCCTTTCCTGTACCCAGCACTGAATGCAACCAGCATGGCTATTATGGGAGGAGGGAGGGGGATTCTCTGGGGTCTTCCTATCAACATGACTCCACAGGGTCCTAGCTATGCACAGGTCATTGTGGAAATCTCATGGCACCCAGAGGGGTGCTGGATACCTTCGGACCAGTTAGGAGATGGGGTTCTCTGTCAGCAGGCAACTTGCAGATGAGTGACCATACAACAGAATCTAATCAGAGCTTTCCATCTGCTGCTAGGAAGAGGAGTGACTCCCACAGCGAGTCCTACAAGCCCAACTTCTCCATTAGCCCCCTGCTGACCCAGCAACGTGCTAGCACAGAGCATGCACAGCTCTCTCTCCCTGCCCCCAGAGGTCCCATGACCTAGATCTGCCCTTGAGATGGTCTTTGAATGTGGCTGTCCTCAGCTTGCCCACCCACTGCCACTGAAGGTGCAAAGAATTTGAGTCTGAGCACTGAACAGCTCAGCCCATGTATCGGTCACATCAATGTGTTGCAGAGTTTCACTGCAGCTAGCACTAGTACTGTTAACAGGGGCTCTGATGGGAGTGAGCTGGGTATGTAGAATATGCCAGGTCCCAAGGAGCCAGGAAAGTGTTTAATTTCCCTCTGTGTTTTCCAGATATGCTTTTTCCAGGCCTGTTATTATCCAGGGGATCACGGACAACTCGGTAAGTGCTACATGCTCCCAGCTGTGAGGTGCCCCTCCAGCCTGAGCCATCTCAGCCCCTTGAAACCTCTCCGGCCTTTCCCCCGGACCAGGCTTAGTAGCCATGTATGCCCTCCTGGCAGCCAGGCACATGCTCCGTATTCTGGCTGAGAGTAACTTCTGCCAAAAGTGGGGATTGATAGTAGGGGACGCCATGATTTCTACTGATACTGACTCTCCCTTCTCAGTCACATGGCTACAGGGTGATGGGAAGCAGCGAGAGAGTTGAACTGGAGAGGTTTCTGAGTAAAGACCGTCAGAGTAACCCAGGGAATCTATTTGGGAGGGGAGTCCCCCGCCCCCGATGGATTCTGGAGCAACCCTCAGGATCCATTCTTAAGCAGGAAGCTCCATCCCACGGTGGCAACTGGACCCGCCCTAGGGCATCTCTGCGTTGGTCTGTGTCCAGTTGGATTTGGGAACAAGAAGGGCCGTTCTCTTTCGCTGGCAGCTCAAAAGCCAGACCTAGAGAGAGGAGGGCTGTCCTGTCGCTGCGTGGGCCCCCAGCCTGGCCTGGCACCCCAGGCCACATTTCAAACACCTCTGCCTTCCCAGGGCCCTTGTCACCTCTGCTCTGTGCTTGCAGGAATTCCAGGCGCTCTGCACGAGGAACAAGCTGCTGGCAGAGTTCGGGGACCGCCTGGTGCGTCTCAGCACTGCCAATACCTACTCCTACCATAAAGGTGCGGGGCTTGGCTCCAGGGCACGTGCGCTGAGCTGTTCTGTCACTGGGCTGGTGTGGTAGGGGGCTGTTCCAGACAGACGTGGGGTGCAAAGAGGGAACAGACAATGCCTGTCTGCTTGGCCTCAGCCAGTGCCTCCCTTCCTGCTGCCATGGCTGGTTGGTGACAGAAGAGCTTGCCTGAGGCCCTGGATTTCATTGTCCAGGGAACACACTAAGCCAGCCTTTCTCCTTTGCCTCCTCCCTCTTCCTGGCCAAAACCCCATTCTCTGCTCTTGGGGCAAGATGCTGGCCTTTGCTGTGCCTCGGTTTCTCCAGCTGTGAACTGGACACAATAGCACTTAGTCCCGGAGCTCTAGCATTCCACTTGGCCCAAGGGGGAGGTTTTCAATGTTGCTCATTGGCAGGACAACACGAACTTCTAGGCTGCTGGACTGTGGCTCCGCAGGGGGAATGAGCTGGAGGAGGGTGGAGTGTTAGAGTCCTGCTGTGCCCCCTCAGCCCTGGCTGGGAAGGTAGGTCGCACACGTTGGGGAAGGGCAGCCTTGAACTCTCTCCTCTCTCGCAGTGGACATGCCATTCCAGGAGTACGTGGAGCACCTGCTGGAGCCTCAGGACCTGGCCTCCCTGGGCAGTGGTGAGTAGAGAGCTCTCCAGGCACCCTCTTTAGTGCTCTGCCTCGGATTCAACCGTGTGGCTGAGAATTCCAGTTCTGGATGGATTCCTAGGGGCCACCTCCTGGTCGGGGTTGTGCTTCCCTCCCCAGCCTACATGCCCAGACAGACCAGAGCTTGTGCTCTCTGGGGGTTACCAATGTCTCTTTCTCCCCTCACCAGACACACTCTATTTCTTTGGAGACAATAACTTCACCGAGTGGGGCTCCCTCTTCCAGAAATACATGCCGCCTCCGTTCCGGATTCCAGGCACCAGTGGGGCCTACAGCTTTGGGATCGCCGGTCAGTACCACCCTGGGAAGAGATGAGGGCAGGGGGAAGGAATGGGCTTTAGGGGAATCCTTCCCAGGCTTAGATGGACACGTCAGCCAAGAAGCAATGGCCTAATCAGACATGGTCCATCTGATCCCATCTCTGGTCCGTTTGCCCACAGGCTCCGGTTCTGGGGTTCCCTTTCACTGGCATGGCCCAGGTTACTCGGAGGTGATCTTTGGCAGGAAGGTGAGAGCTGGGTGGGGAGTGGACTGATTTACAGACCCTGTAAAAACCAGATGTTTCCCTGTCCATGGCCCTGCTGTGGAGCAGAGCACTCTCCTAGCAAAGTGGGGATTTGATCCAGGCAGTGTAGCATAGACTATGCCAGGCCAGAGAGGACCCGTGAGCCCCTCGGCCTAGGGTGCTGTCTGTTGCAAGTGACTTAGTCCTGAGGCTTTGAAGGAATGGGAAATTTCCCCATAATACACCTGGCCACTTAGACACACTGAGGGCCAGAGGAGGAGGTTCCTTGGTGGCCCCTGTGGCAAAAGGGTGTGTACAGTCCTGGACCCCACTGTGCTAGGTGCTGTATGCACACAGAACAAGACAGCCCATACCCCAGAGATCTTGCAATCAGGCAGTGAGGTTCCTGTTCAGGTGTGACCCTCATGGGGCATCTGGAAGAGCCCTAGCAGTTCCCCTTAGACAGGCCAACCCCACATCCTTTCCAAGAGGGGAGGGAAGAAGGGGAACTGCTGGGCTTTGGGGGTAGGGAAGAGGGGTGTACCTATGAGTGGGGAGGAAGGGGGAGCCCAACCTGCAGGGAAGTAGAGATTTTCAAGTCTGCAGTTAAAGGGGACCCCCTACTAGGCAGAGCAGGGTGTTTCTTAAGAGCCCCTCTCTTTGCAGCGCTGGTTTCTGTATCCTCCTGAGAAAACCCCTGAGTTCCACCCCAACAAGACAACTCTAGCCTGGCTGCTGGACACGTACCCATTCCTGCCGCCGGAGGAACGCCCTGTGGAGTGTACCATTCACCCTGGTGAGGTCAGTCCTGCACCCTGGGGCCCAGTGAGGCCACCCCCTGCTGTAGCTGCTCAAGGGGCCTGTGGAGTGCATCAGCTTGGAACACCAGGGGCTGTGTGTCCAGAGAGAGCAGAGTGGGGAGATTCTCTGGTGCTGCACAAGCAGCAGGGACCCTGACACCACAGTGTCTGGCATGGGATCTGGGAACCCCAGTACTGAAGCCAGGCTGTCAGAAGACCAGGAATCCCAACGCAAGCACCTCTGCACCAGAGCCAGGCTGCACGGTGACCAGGCATGCACACCAGCATAAACAGCTGTAAGATTCCTGATATTGCTGCTTTCCAGACAGAAGGCAGGCTGTCCCAGGAGCAGGTCCTGGGGCTGGGCTGGAGGGGCACCAGTCCCCTGATGCAGGCATTACTGTGTGGGAGGCAGGTTGGGAGGTGTCACTGATGGGACCGGGGAGAAAACCATTGAGAGTTACAGGCAGTGCACAGCTAGGCCAGAAGGGGGAGCAGAGCTTAAGAGCCAGCTGGTAAATGTGCTGAGAGAAGCGTTGGATTAAACCTCAGCAGAGAGAGGAAGGATAGGATAGTTGGTTGGGCCCTAGGCCAGGATTTGGGAGATTGGGGGTCGTTCTCTGTGAAGGTGGGCAAGTCCTGTAGCCTCTTAGGGGAGGGGAAATACATCAGCAATTGCAAGGCGCTCAGATACTGCGGTGGTGGGGGTCCGACAGATCCATGTCAGGGCTGGCAGCGGTTCCTAGCTGGCTATCTGCCATTACACAAGTCTGTCTCTCCAGGCCTCAGCTGGGAAATGCAGACAGCACTTCCTACCCCCTGGGACCATGGTAGGGCTCACTTGGCAATGTTGAGGGACTCTAATACTAGGGAGAGAGGTTCCATAAAGAAACCCGGAATATTATGCCTTGTGACATTGCATTTTTGCCCTCTTTAGTCTCATCTGTCAGAGGATCTCAAGCACTTTAGTGTGTGCGCACATGTATTGATAAAGAATTCAGCCACACACCCTAGCTCGGGAGGGAGGTCAGTATCAATAATTCCCTGTCACAGATAGGAAAACGAAGACTCAGAGAAGGGGGATGGGCCCTACCCCCAAAGGAGCTGCCACCATGCTGGTGTGCATGAACACATGACATAGGCATGACCTGCTGTGTAGCCTGTTCACCACCCTGGCCCCCTTGTGTTTGTGTAATTCCAATGCAGCCATTCGGCACCGTTAGCAAGCTGTTTGCAGGAGCAGAAATAGCTGTGTTCTCGCCCACCCTGCCAGCTGGCTAGAGCACAGCTGTAGTGCCATGGGCAGCAAGGAGCAGAGCCGTGGGCCTCGGGACACCAGCTGGCCCCTCTCTAGAATTGCAGTCACACAGCCTACAGCTGTGGGGCAGTATTCCCTCATTAACTCTGCATCAAACTATTCCCGGACGCCTTTGCGGGCATGTAGATTAGCTGCACTGAAACACAAGATGCAGTCAGGTGTCAGTGTCTCTCTGCTAGGCCACTGAGGGCACTTGTGGCCCTTCGGGTGAGGTACAGCTGTTGGTTGGTGCCCACACAAATCTCAGTCTAAATAGAAGTCTAGCCAGAGCCCATGAAGAGCAGCACATCAGCTGCTGGCTCAGTGTTGAGGCATTAGCAAGGCTGTGTGCCAATGAGTAAATACCCAGCTCTCAGCAGGGGTCCATTTTGAGGGCAAAGCAAATGGGTAGAGACACCACAGAGGAACAGCAAGGAGCGGTTGCAGACACATGGTGCTCCTTATAACCAGCCACCAACTCACTGGAGATCCCTCGCTCAGGGCATCATGCTGCTGCCCAGCACTATAGTAGCACAGTGTCTTCTGTGCAAACTCTATAGTGAAGTCCCTAGCAGCCATCAGCCTCCAGGTTGTAATGAGGGTGGGGGCCACTAGCTGTCTTCCACTGAAGCCAATGGGAGTGACTTCTGGGATGATTTTGGCCTAATCTAGCTGTAGAAGCTCACTTACACATGGGAAGCAGCTTTCTGCAGCACAAGATCTGATGAGCCTTCTCACAGGGGAAGCTTAGGCCTGTGTGAACCACTGCTCCCAGAGCCATGGAGCACCAGCAATCAAAAGGAGCTTGGGAGTTCCATACCCTGTCAACAGAGGATCCTAGTCTGAGGCAGGACAAGTGTGAGTAGCAGCATCCAGACAGCACTGGCTGCAGTTGAATACCACTCCCAGGAGGAAGGGATGGTCAGAATGGAGGGGCCCTGCAATTGGTGGGTGAGGGGGGTGTAAGTGCACAAGCCAGCTAGTGAATGAATAGGGAAGCTGGACTCATGATTAAGGCCCAGCATCTGCTCAGAGAAATGACACCTTGAGCACGGCCCTTGCTTTAACTATGACCCAGGGGAGCTGGAGTCCGCATGAACATGCAGCCCAGCTCCGACTCACTGTCCCACCCTTAATCCTCCTGCACAAATTTGCTATGCAGTGGACAGGCTTATTCAGAGGCATGATGATGTAGGCAAGTGGCCAGTCAGCCTCAGAGACACTCTCACTGGAAGCTTAGATCACAGTTGACAGCCCAGGCTGCCAGCCAATTTCAGCAAGTAGAGCCCATGCAAGAGGGCAGCTGTATCAAGGCTGCATGGCCAGTGAAGGCCCAGGCAAGCAGCTCCCCTGCTTCTGTCTCCTGTGCAGGTGCTGTATTTCCCCCGTGGCTGGTGGCATGCCACGCTCAACTTGGATACGAGTGTCTTCATTTCCACCTTCCTGGGGTAGAAGCTCAGGGCTTTGCCTACCAGCCTGCCATTCCTCTGGAGCTGAATTGTTCACTTCCCTCCCGCCAAAGCCCTGGGTTGCTGCTGGTGAATTCTAGCCATCTCTCTCTCTACTATAACCCTGCAGGCAGAGCTGGACTCTGGCAATCAGGCTGATCTAGCTCTAATCCATCTAGGATTTATCCTGGGCTACATGAGCACCCCCATCATTCTGTGATGCAGCAGCAGCTGAGGTTGAGTTGGAGGGGGAACCCGTCTCCTTTCTCCCATACAGGGTGGGAGCTTCCAGCAGCTGGTGGCATTTTCTGCTATACTTACAACTCTGCGCTTTCTGTTCCTCAGCTCCATGGGCAGAGCTCCTCCTCTTGCCTGCCTGCTCACCCCACCCCTTTCTTTCACATCCTCTTTGTGTTTCTAACATCTGAGGAACAGAGTCCATGGCAGAAGGCAGCTTCTAGCTCAACCTTGGTCTCCAGGCAGGAGTGACATTACTATGTAGGCTCTTCTTTAAATAGACCATTGGTCAGTAGCACAGAACCAGCCCCTCCAGCTCTAGAGCTAAACCAGCAGGCCTGGGGCATAGTCTAGTCTCAGATATCCTTGTATCTGCCTTTGGTGACCCTCCCTCAGCAGCTCTGCTGAGAACTCATTTCCTGGTGCTCATTCATGGGTGCAGGGAAAAATTGAAGGACCAGTGTCTGTTACCCGGGAATCCGCTGTGGCTGGGGGTGGTTGGGCTGGCTTTCACTTGAATGTTAATGTTCAAGCAGCAAAGGATACTTGAAATAAGAGTTTAGGTTATTTATGGGGATTTTCCTATTTCAAATCTGGATTAAAATATAACTGCCTTATCTCTGCACTTGTCATGACTGCTTTAGAACTGAATCTTACCACACCACAGCCAGCCTCTGACACAAGCAGCTGTTACTTTTCCTCTCATTTACTCTTGGCCCCCAGGGATGGTGGTAAATTCATCCCTGCTCTGCCATGCCCAGGATTATTCCAGGACTAAATCTGGGTTAGGGGTTATTTTCACAGTTTTTCCCGTCCACCCCGCTGCAGAGTTTTAGTGCTTTTCAACCAGGACCTTACACACACAAACACAATCTGACTACGCTGCAGCTGGGAGCTGCGAGTGCTGCATGTGTAGATGGGAGCTAGCTGTGGTCATGTAATAGCAGTGAAGCCACGCCCACCCTGATCCTCCAATACCTAATCAAGAAGCCACTGCCCATGCTGCCACTATCCTTCCTCAAACTAGATCAAATCTAGCTCAGCTATGTCTACACAATCACCCCTCCTGACTGCAGTGCACAGACCCAAATAGCCTTAGCCTGGTTCTGCAAGTGGGGAAACTAAGGCATGGAGTTACAGCTCCAGGGCAAGACTAGAAATAGATTCCTGCCCCAACCCAGAGTTCCTTCCATTGTAATGAGCACAGACCACACTGCCTCCTAGTAATGCACCATTAGAATAGGTCTTGGGCTCGTCTGCACTAAAGGACAATTCTGCTAAACTGATGCAAGCTAGAGTGTTGCTCAACAGCCCCAGATAGCTCTGCATGGAATTTGGGTTCGTCAGCCAGTATGTAGGTCACAAGTGCAGCTGTCACCTTGCAGGCAAAACCTGGCCCCACCCAGCAGTTCTGAAGTGGCATGAGGCCCTTGTCCGACTGACTCTGGAAGCAGTCAAGATTGAACACTGGTGCCTTGAAAACAAATCAGCCAACCATCTCCATGCAGGGCAAAGCACCTGCTTCCCTTCCTCTCTCAGTAATTGCTCTGAGTTTGGAGAGGAGTCAGCCAAGAGAGGATGGCAAGAAAGATGAATAGGTTAGTTTGTAAAGTGCTAGGGATGAGCTCCATGAATGATTCATGGGACAGAAGGTCAGGCAGGTGCTGACTCGTCCCACGAGCCTGATGCAAGAATGAAAGGATACTTGATGGAATTAAAAAAAGACACCCCACTTACCAATAACAGGCAATTCTCTCCTTTGCAGCTTGTCACTAACTTGGAGAACTCTTTGCCAGAGAACTCTTAGTATGACTGAAAAAAATCACTGGGCACTTCAAAAGAAAAAATAGCATCTACAGTTACATTAGCTAGGATAAAATGACAAAGGCCACCAATCTTTCCACTTCAATGATCACCAACTGAGATCAACAGAACAGCAAGGTACACAGGGAGCAGAGGAAACCTTGACTCAGAATAGGACAGCAGACTGGCTAGACAAGTGGTTTGCTGAGATTTTATATTCAAGTATCTTGCTATGTATATCGTCCCCTCTCAACAAAAGCTCTGTCTAATATACGTACCAGTGGCTAAGTGAGCAGGGGACTTAGGACCCTGTCTTCATAAAGGCCAGTTTTTTTTTCCCCTCCTCCAGCTCCCTATAAACATCTTGGCAAATACCTGACCAAGTGGGCTAATGAGTTCATCTATAGATTCCTCCAACTGGCAGCAACACTGCTCAGCCACCTCCTCCTTCCTTATGGGGAGGGACTGAGGCTACACCTTCACTGCCTTCTCCAGACCTGGGAAGCACAAGAAGCTGCAAGCAGTTATTCTCTTACGATGTGCAATGACCCATCCAGCAAACAGGCTTTGCTTTGTATCAGTCTGAAAGCCCCTTCCCGGCCCTGAGATTGCACAACATAGCAAAGATACTAATGCTAGCAGCTTTGCCCCTAGACAGCTCCTATAGTCTGAAACCCTTTGCAGCCACAGAAACAGGAGGAAACGCCCCACAAGCCATCTTCTAGTTCAACGGAGTAATTGTATCATGTACCAGAGGGTTTCTCCAAGTATCAAAATACAATCATTGTTCTCCCTAGGAAAAATCTGATCATCTGAAAGGGACAAAATTTCAAGCAGCAACAGAACAGGTTTAGAAATCAACAAACCAAAACCAGAGAATGCTCCCTGTTAGAGAACAGCCCTGCCCATCATGCAATTGAAGAACACTTAGATCCCCCATGTGCAGACATGCAAATGGCTGCCTCCTATGTGAAGATTGCAGCTACCCTCATCTTTAACATGGAGGTACAGCCTCTGGAGACTACAGGCCCAGCATCCCATGCTGTATCTTAATGCGAGCAGCCTACCTGCACTCCTGACTAAGAGAGATGTAGAGGTGTGCTCCACTTCCGCTCCCATGTGCCCCTGGGGGCTGCCTCTGCCCAGCCTCCACCAGCCTTTTCAGAAAAGATCCCTGTAATCATGAAACATTCAGACTATTTAACACTTATTGCTGAAATATTTATTAACGTTGGCAAACTTCCGGAGAGCGAACTCATGAGCCAGGCAGTCTGCAGGCCAAGCAGACATCAAGACTTTCAACAACCAAAACGCTTTAGGCCGACTTTTTTTTTTTAAGGATTTAATTAAAACAAATATGAACTTTCATCCAAGTGGTTAGCAGGGAACTACTGTCCCTGGGGGTGGAGTGGCCTCCCCTGGGTCACGGCTTCCATCCTACAGGACAGTGGTTACCCAGTACAAGCCCGCACGCCAGTCAATGTCTGTATAATATATATTTCATTTCCCTCCCCCAGCAAGTGGCTATTTACAGGAAAACATGAAGAGAACTACACTAGACAGACAGGAGACGTAGGAAGAAACAAACTATGTACAGAGGAAGGAAGTGGGGAACGCAGCTCAGCATGGAGAGCAGGAGAGCCCTTCTGAGCCAGCTCCTCGCTCGTCACAGCCTGGGCCCTCGCTGTAGGCACAGCTCCCACATCTCCCCAGGAGCAGGGTTTGTGCTGTGAGGAAAGGGAGTAGGCAGCTGTTTTTGTGGAGGAAGCTCGTTCTTTACAGCCAAGGATCTGAAGTGGGTTATGAAAAGCTGTGATGCTGACTAGTACAAAGTGACACTGCTCTTCCAAAAGTGCTTCTGTGGATTGCATCCAGTGCTGGGTCCTCGACAGGCGCTCCCTCTCGGCCTGCCTAAGGCAGTCTTGCTTCTGTCTATCGTGTTGGGAGGTTACCAGGAGCCCAAGTGAGCAAGGAGCTGGAAGGACCCTCCATGGCCCTGCTCAGCCAGTCTAGCCCAGCTGTGGTTTCTGGGACACGAGATGATAATGCATTCTAGACCAGCACTGCCAATGGATCTCTGGGCATCCAGAGGGGAGAGAGAGAAACAAAGTGAGTAAGGCATGGTGCCAGCCCAGCATGCTGAGAGAGCAGTCCATAGCAGAGCGTGCCTGTGCTGCCACAGCTGGGGCTGCGGTGAGGATCCAGAGGACTGTGCCCACTCAGCCATCAGTACTCTTCTACCCAGCCATTTTCTGATATGAATGCATCTATCACCTCCTTCATAGCAAGGTTTGGGATCAGCTGGTCTTGGGTTAAAGGACTTCGGGTCACAGGATCAAAGTGACCAACACGCTGAAAGGGAAGAGAGACCATAAGAAGGATGGAAATAGAGCATAAACCTCAGTAACCAGCCCCTTAGCCTGTTGCTGCAGTTGCACCCCCCAGGTCTGCCAGAGACCTCCCAGCCATTCAGTCAGTCTTGGTTCCCTGGGTGTAGCTAGCCCCATCTGCCCCCCTCCTACCTGAGGGATGCTCCCTACAGACAGGATGCCACAGCTGGACAGTTTAATCTACATTGTCTTGTCTCTTCCCCTCCTGTCTCCACTTCTTACTTCAGTATGGTACTTACCCTAGTAGAAACATCTCCAGTCACAACCATTTCCATGGCTGTGGAGGTTTCAGAAAAAGAACCACCACCCCACAACCAGGAGCAGGCTGGCAATCCCACGGCACGGAGCGCACGCAAATGAGAGCACTGAGATGTAACTTAGCTTACAATTTAACATTGCTCTAGGTGCACAGACCATCTTTATAGTGGCCACTGTTGGAAGATGGTACACTGGGCTAGATGGACCTTTGGTATGACCCAGCATGGCCGTTCTTATGTTATAAATAGATCCAGTGACAAGTATTCAGGGACCCATCTAAACATAAGACTCCTCCAAATTCCTCCAAAACTAAAGGGGAGGGATAGCTCAATGCTTTGAGCATTGGCCTGCTAAACTCAGGGTTGTGAGTTCAATCCTTGAGGGGGCCACTTAGGGATCTGGGACAAAATCAGTACTTCGTCTTGCTACTGAAGGCAGGGGCCTAGACTCTATGACCTTTTGGGGTCCCTTCCAGCTCTATGAGATAGGTATATCTCCATTTTTTTTTTTTTCCATCACAGCCCCTCAAAAAAGTCTGAGAGAACAGAGACTTTACAGCATGGCCAGGAGGGCAGATGGCTCAGTCAGGGCTGGAAAACCCTGGCCGTGAGGTGAGATCCAAAGTGGATGGAGCTTCGCTGAGAGTGCCCAGCCAGCAGCCCTGTAATTAAAGCAGGGGCCTGATAGCTCGAACACTTCAGACATTCTCCAAAGGGAATGACAGGGTAAGGTAACTAGGATTCAACCCATGGAAAACTTCACAGGATGAAGCATTCAATTCCATAAGTGTGGCTCTTCTCACTGATGCTCCCTCCTTTAAACAAAGATGGGCTGGGGGACAGAATGAAGCTCAAGCTTTAAAAACAAGATACTGCAGTATTTAATATTTGGGTGGTCTCTGAAACCCCACTGTTTTTTCTGCAGGCCCCACCCCTACCCCCAGGTAAATTTCTACATTGTTACCAGGGGCTGGGGCCCACTAACACATCACAGTGCTTGCAAGGGCTACAGCTGCTCTAGGATGGGAGAGGAAGGAAGCAGCACAGAGAAGCACCTGACCACTGAGAGTTTAGTTTTTGTTGCTGTTCCCCAGTACAGTCAGTTTCCAATCTTTGTGTGGGTTTTTCACCCCCCAAAGGCGGTGCAACCCTACACAATCAGCCAGGGGGCCTCGGGTGCAGGCGCAGCATCTGGAACTACATTAACTCATGTTTGGAGACTGATTTGATTTTAAAGTTGCTATTTCCTAAAAATCGCCCTGGGTTTCTCTCCCTCACATGCGCAGCCACACTCTTCCTTTCCTCCCGCCCTCCCACTCAGATGCCCAACACTCTGGTTCCCCCATTACCTGAAGATGCTCTTCTATATCTTTCCTGTCATAGGTAATCCCACTGGGTGTGATACAGGGCTCTCGCATCAGTTCAAAACTGATCTTCCCACATAGGTAATCGGGGATGTCTCGCTTCTGACTCGAGAGAATAAAAGTTCAGCATTAGGGAGCCATCATACAACAGGCTTATCTCCAGTCTAATGCAGTAAACCAATGAACAGGTGACCCAGGGACAGGACCTCAGCAAGGGTGCAAGCAGCACAGATTCCATCACCAAGTCAGGCACATGATGGTGATCCTGCACTGCATATCAGAAAACACAGCTGGAGAAGGGGCGGGGGGGGGGCTTGGTTTCTCTCTCAATACCAAGGCCATATTTGCACTCCAACTAGCCATTACATCCACCCCCAGCTGGAGCTTCCACTGTACAGGTTTATATTCCATCCAGATAGATGCCTGGCCTTCTCCACGGCTACCACATCCAGGAGAGCAGCTGACTGACAGTGAACAGTTCTCACCCTTTTCCGTTATGAAATGTCCCGTCTCCACCAGCCATTGCAGCTGGAGTCCCAAGCTCATCCTCAAATCTGGGGCTCCATTCCCTCCCATGGAATCTGGCCTTCTGGTCCAGCTCTCATTTGAGAGAGACCTGGTATTCACAAGAGTTTTAAATCAGTCCAATAGCAGGGCGGCGGTAAGGAGAACAGGAAGGATGGGACAAGCCACAGTTCTTTGGGACCCCAAGCTAAACCACCTTATCAGTCATGTTTGATGCCCTCCCTGTGAGCACTCCTTGTCTGGTCACAGCTGCCACACCTATTTAAGCCCATCCTCACCTTCCTCTTCTCATCCACCTGAGAGAACAGCTCATCCATATCTGCTAGGTACTTGTCCTGAAAGAGAAATAACCCCTTTAATAGCAGGGGGTCAGAGGGCCCTGCAGGACTTTGTTGCCTCTTCAGCATCTCTCAGTCTGCAGAGACTTTGGTACAAACACTGCAGCCACTGATGGGGAATTTTTCCCTAACCCACTCCAACAGCATGGGAGTCATTCGCAGAACCACTTTTACAGAGAACAAACTGGCTCAAAAGTTGATAAAGGTCTTGGTCTCTCAGGGATCCTGCGGAATAGGATTTGGTGTCTCCCCTTGCCAGCCTCTGTCTGCTGCTATCAGAGTATCAGTCACATACAGACAGGAACCTTCTTGCTTTAGGAGGCAAGAACACCACCTGTAAGAACACAACTTCCGAGCTGCCGAGTAGTTACTGCTCTACACTTCTGTACAGGATACTTGGATTTAATGCTCAGACTCACTACCTAGACAACCGGGGCTGGCTATGTGTTGGTAAGAGTGTCAGCCATAACAGAGGGGATGGGAATGGTCTTGCATGTCAAATCAGTAGTGGCTCATGTGGTTGATAAAGCAGCGGTGTTGACAGCTTCCAAAAAGAGTCAGTCTGATTGGGCCAGAAGAACGTAGGGACAGGAATAAAGATCTTCATGGCTGCAAAGTGGCCATACAAAAAATCCACTGTCCACTTAATGCACAGCAACTGTCTGTGGGTGGGGCACAGAATTGAGACAGTAAAAGCAACAACATTCAACTCATCTTTAACACCTGCTGCAAGGCAGTAAGAGCACCAGGAACAGCATGCACTCTGCTCACACAGAACCCCTCCATCATCCCCCACAGCCACCCCACTGATTCTTCTGACTCATCACAGCACCCCTGAAAGTCAGGAAATTGTTCCAGCCATGTCCCCTCTAGACACACTCCAATAGGATGCTTCACAACTCCCACAAAACTTCTACTACCGTCTATTCCAACAAGCTGCAGCCCTGTGTGATGCTCTTCCTTGGTGCCTGATTCCTACTCAACTGCAATGAACCCAAAGCAGCACTGACTATCACCTTCTGTGCTATGAAGTAACCCCATCTGGACTGTGTTCATACCCCGCAGATCTGCTCCACAAGCAGGAGCTGTGGCATGGTGGCCCTGGAGAACTTCCCCTTGGGCTTGCTGCTCACACCAAGTAGGGACATATGCCCAACGCTCCCAGCAGGCCCAAATCCACACTGAGGTGATGGATTAATTAGGTTGCCTCACATGTTTGGCTTCAACGTTAGCCAGCTGGGCACGGCTCCGGCTCTCATCCACGTTCTCCTCTTGTTGTGTCCTTCGGTATTCATCCAGCTCCCTAGAGGAGAACCAGGGGGACAGCTTTCTAACTATATGGATAGGTAAGCACTGGAAGAGGTTATCTAGCGAGGTTGAAGAATCCTTGTCAGTAGAGGTTTTTAAGAACAGGTCAGACAAACACCTGTTAGGGATAGTCTAGGTTTACTTAGTCCTGTCTCAGCACAGGAGGCTGGACTTGATGACTTCTCAAGGTCCTTTCCAGCACTACATTTCTATGATTACAGTCCAGAGCAAATGATCAGCAAAGGAACTTGAAATGTCACAATGGAGGAGAAGTAAAGTTCAGCTCAGAATGAACAAACTCTTATTTTTCTTTCTCCACCTTCTTGGTGCAAGGATTCTGGCCTTCCGGGAAAGCCAGATAAGCAGGGACTCTCTACCATTTCAATAGAGTGAGCTTCCTTAGGGCAGTGCCTTCTAAGTGCCAGGGTAAGCTCTGGTAGAAGGCCACTATCTTGTCACCAATTTCACAGTACTGGGAAATGTTTACAAAAGCTTATCTTTTCCCCTCCTCCCTTTGCATACGGGAGGGTCAGCCTGTGGGATTCTGCTCCTCTCTGCCCGAGACCAGCGTTGTCTGGGATACAGTCCCTCCCTCCTGCTTGCACAGGCCCAGTGCTCTTCAGGATTCCCCTCATTCCTCCAGGCTGCGGAGAAGGCTTGTCTACGTTGTGCATTAATCCATTGTAGACGGGTGTAAATTCTACTGCACACTAGAGTGTCATGCACTAACTGATCCATATGGATCCTGCTGGCACACACTATAACTTTCCTACTGCACAATGGACAAATTGGAGAGCAACAAAAATGGTAAAAGATTTAGAGAACCTGACCTATGAGTAAAGGTTGAAAAAAGTGGGCATGTTTAGTCTTGAGAAAAAAAGAGTGAGGGGGGATTTGATAACAGTCTTCAAATCTGCTAAGGGGTGTTACAAAAAGAGAACTTGTGATCAATTGTTCTTTGCATCCACTGTATGTAGGACAAGTAGTAAAGAGGTTAATATCTAGCAAGGGAGACTTAGACAGTTTTTCCTAATATCCAACCTAACTATAAGAGTAGTTAAGCACTGAAACAGGCTTTCAAAGGAGGTTGTAGAATCTCCATCATTGGAAGTTTTTAAGAACAGGTTAGCTAAACACCTGTCAGGGATGAACTAGGTTTACTTGGTCCTGCCTCAGGGACTGAATTTGATGACATCTCACAGTCCCTTCCAGTCCTACTTTTCTATGATTCTATGACTCAGGTGCACTAAGGAACTTGAGTGGGCACCAGCAGGGTCCACACAGGTCAGTTAGTGTGTGACTCCCTAGTGTGCACTAGAATTCACACCCCACTAGCGTAGACTAATGCCCAGTGTAGAAAAGCTCAGAGATTTCTATCTGCATTACCTCTCCTTCTCAGCCATGATGAGTTTGGTTAGATAGGAGTGCAACTCATTTTCCTGGTTGATCCGTTTCTCTTCAATGTTGTTCCAGCGCTTCTTCTTGGCAATCCGCAGTGCACTTGGAATATCATCCCCAAAATTCAGTCGCTGTTCCTTGGCTAGGTTATAGGCTGGGGAGACAACAGGTGCTCTCAAGGTTGGGGACAGGGTGGAAGAAGCTGATTCTTTGCTAAATCTAGTTAGGAGGTATATCTAATTAGAGGTGGGATTTGGGTCAGTGGATTATGGCTCCCACCACCTTTGCTTTGGCCAGGAGAGTCTGGTTTTGCCCCTCTCCCTGAAGGAGGGAACAGTGAGAGACAATACCTGTGCCTTTGAGTGCTACATCACTCCCTCAGTGCAAAGCAGCTAATGGGGAATAAATCCTTGGGCCAAGAGCTGCACACAATGACTTGACCCCACTGGACCATCTCCATATAGAAGTTAGTCAAATCACTGATTTCTACACAGTTTAAGAAGAAACTGACTCCTGTTTAGGCTTCATTCCCATTCAAATATCAGCCTGTTGTCAAGTGCAGAACCAAGATACAGGGAGTGGCAATTAAACTCCTACAGGTTTCCAAATGCTATCTCTTCCTACAGAGGAATTGGATATGAGCAGTCTGAAGTGACTACACAGAACTAAACACCAGTCTTTTCTAGCTTAAATTCGTATTTTGACAAATGGTGATTTGTGCCATATACCGGTGCCTGTTTTGTAAGAGGCCCATTCATTTCTCTGCAGCTGTGGCCCTCATCATGGTGCCTGTTCTGTATTGTTCAATTCTCTGTATGTTAGCAACAGCCCAAAATAGGCCCTGGTATCCTGTTAATATGGGAGGTCTGGGCCACCTCTATAGGTTGATGATGGCTTGTGCCAGGCCTGAACATTTAATAGGAAGACACTGCTCACCTCTCTGCAGGTTAGCGATGGCCTCATCATAGTTCTCCATCTCCATCTGGCACTGCCCCAGAAAGAAATGGGCCTTCACTGACTGGCTGTCTAGTTCCAGGGCATGTTTACAATCTGCCAGGGCCTTATCATGTTGCTGCATCTTCAGGTAACACAAGGCTCGGTTGGTGTAGTATACTGCCACTAAGGGGTTCCGGTTCTGGAAGAAAAGTCAGATACATTAAAGGTCTGCCAAGGATAACACAAAGCATATGAGACTTTCATAACTGCACCTGGTCGGGAAGGGACAGAAGGGTTCAAGTCTTTCTCCTGCTCTTAGTATCTGTGAAATCTAAATATTACTGGATTGGTCCTCACTGTTCTGGTTATTTGCTCAACATTATAGTAATGGTCACAAGCAGTGCTGAAGCATGCAAGCTCTGGACTGCTGTGCTCTAGTATTTAACCTGCTTGGCCTACTGCACATTACCTTTTACAATACGGAGCCACAATTTAGGTACTCAGATGGAAATTAATGTTAAAAGCTGTCTATCTGGGCAGGCTACTGAATCCTGGCTCCTGTTTCCAGAAGTGCAAAGGCAGAATTCTGCTTTTCTCTCTCATTTAAGCCTTAACAAGGCCTACCAGGAGGGAGTGTGCCTTTCCTTCACTGGGCCAGAGGAAAGATACACCATTGAGAGGTTCCACAGACTCCTCATTATCCAGTAGACAAGGTGAGATAGAGTTCTAAGGCGCGCAAAGGATAGTTTTGGTCAGAAATCCTGCAAAGTATAATTGGATCCAGAGGTTTGCTTTGTGGGAGAGGCCCGATCCTTGACCTGAATTATTTTAAAATTACATAAATATTTTGCTCATGAAAGTTAGAACTGCACTGACTAGAGCCATTCAGGCAGGAACTGTATGTGCTTCTCCTACAGACCTCTGCCAGTGCAATATAATCCTGACCTTATGCAGCCTCTGCTATCCCAAACCCTGGGCCTCCAAATAACAAACACCAATGCAATTCCTAATCTGCTGCACCGTTCCAGTCCTGCCTAACCTCCTCCCAGTTTTGCCAGTTCACCACATTCCTTAACAAATGAGCCCCATGGTATTGTAGCCCTGGACCTCCACTTACTCTACCAATGCATGACAGTCCTGCCCTGCAGCACCAGGTATTCTACTCCTGGGCCTCTGGCACAGCTCCACTGATGCATCTCAACCCTGACCTGCCCCCTCTCCTAGCTATTCAAGTTTTGGATTTCTCCACTCTGCAGTGATTTGATGATGTGGACAAATATCCACAGGGGACTCTGAAGAGACTAATATACATTTTCACTTGTGAGTGACTCAAGAAAATTTGAACCCAAGTCTCTAAATACAAAATGCTCTAGCTCTCAGACTACAGCTTGTTCAGTAAGTGGATACAAGTGATGTTAACCAGCATGTCCTTAGAGCTAAGTGATCACTCCTGTCTTTCTAAATAGGAGACAACAATAAAGAGTCTAATCTTGTCCCATCAGCTATTTCCCAAAGGAATGTTGTATGTTGTTTACAAGTTCATCATCATGGACCCAGCTAACAGGCTTTAGTGGATACCATGAACCAGCAGCCAGGTTGATATACAAAAACACACTTAAAGAGCAGTACCATGATAGACAAACTAGGAAAACCATGAATGCTACATTGAGACAGACTAGGTGGTGACAGTCACCCAAATCAAGAGTGTATTATGGACAACACAGAGCAGAGGCAATTTGTTGAGGGTGTGTGAGTAAACACAGAATAGAGAGACTACACAAACTGGCTTTTGTAACGCTATCTTCCTAATGAAACAGAGGAAATACTTGACTCAGCTAAATACCAGGCGGGGCACAGAGACTATTCCAGACCTAGGAGAAAAGCATCCCAAACAGTAATGTCCTAACATTAGCAGCCCTGAGTGTTCAAAGAAATTTCCTTCAATCTCAAACTGTGCATCTCAGTCTGCAGAGTCTGAGAGAGAAAAAATCCCCTTGTGACAGGCATGATACAAGCAAAGGGTTTTATTTCCAAGAGGACATATGCTTAGGAACACAAATCCCCAAGAGCCATGGTATGAGCCCTAGATTATGGTTCTGATGGCACACCTGGAATCTGGACCACATCAAAGGTTCAAGTGCTGCACTAGACAGAGCTCACAAGCACTACAGTGCAGTGTTATGTAGAATGGGTCCTTTGGACAACATTTTAAACTAAGATCCTTCCTACCCATAACTAGTGGATATTGAAGTAGAAACTAAGGCCCTATCAATAAATAGTTCAACTATAGGGCTAAAGATCCCATATAGTACTCTGTGGAGAGCCTAGGAGATAAACCATGTCCTGTCTAAACCCTTTCAGCATCATAAATTTCAACATCCCCAGCTGTTTGCCTTTACTGCCATTGCCACTAACAATACTCAACTCACCTTTTTGTAAAAGATTGATATCCCAAGTCTGAGCAGCCAAGATCAGCACCCCAAGCTAAGCAATAACTGGAATGCTGAAAACATTGTCTGGGCCTAAATCCATAGGGTGACCTGAGTGTGAAAGGTTTTTCCAGGCCTCCTGTTCCCAAAGGACTCTTGTTACCAACACAGCACTGAAGGAGGGACTAGGCCTCCAAGGAAGCAGGGACCTTGGCCTGGATTCTTCCCAAAGCAGGGTGGCGTGGGGGTGTGTGTGTTTGTTTTCAAGAAAGAACTGAGTCCTGCAGTATCGCCTTTCCAGGGACACACAGTGGATACTAGCCTCAGCTTCAAACAGTTCAGTCCCCAATGTACAAACTGGCCCTCACCCTACACAGCTCAGCTCTATCTCCCCCAGATAACTCAGTTGTGTCCCCTGCAGTGTGTGCCAGCCTTTCCCCCAGATAGCTCTGCTGTCCCCCCGTAGTGGGTGTCAGCCTCACCCCCCGAACAGCTCAGCTGTGTCCCCCTGCAATGGGTGCCAGCCTCTCCCCCCCCAACAGCTCAGCTCTGTGTCTCCCTGCAGTGGGTGCCAGCCTCTCCCCCCAAACAGCTCAGCTTTGTACCCCTCCCCCGCAGTGGGTGCCAGTCCCTCCCCCCAAACAGCTCAGCTCTGTACCCCCCCCCGCGGTGGGTGCCAGCCCCTCCCCCTAGATAGTTCAGCTCTGTCCCCAACACTGGGTGCCGGCCCCTCCCCCCAGACAGCTCAGTTCTATCCCCTTAGCCCCTAGGCCTCAGCCTGGTCCCGTAGGCCGCACAGCTCCCCGGTCCCCTCAGCCCAGCCCACCTCAGGCCGCT
>NC_133777.1:40327854-40338376 GCF_003597395.2 Chelonoidis abingdonii
GGGCAGGGCTGAGGGGGGGAAGGAAGCGGGGCTGAGGGCCAGGAGGATGGAGTGGGGGGGAGGTCAGGGTTGGGAGAGTTAGGGAGCGGAGGAGGAGGTGGGAAGGTGAGGGGATAGAGTGGGGGTCAGGGGGCTGAAGGGTGGGGCTAGGAGTGTCAGGGCTGAGGGGTCTGTGAGGGTTCAGGGGGGTGGAGTGGGGGCCTGGGAGGGTCAGGGAGCTGAGGGGATTGGAGTGGGGGGATGGAAAGCTGAGTGGCAGGAGCAGGCCCAGGGCACTGCAGGGAAATAAAGATGAGTGCAGCAAGGAGCTACATCGGGCAAGGAGAGCTGCAGCTTTCTGGGGTGCAGGGAGAGCCAGGCTTAAAGGCAGTGACTTGAGGGGGGCCGTAAGAACCAAAGGTGCTAAGAGGTGGAGAGGCCTGCTGGAGAGCATGGTGGGGTGAAGGACAGGGGGTAGAGAGAGAAAAGAGAGAATATTGACAGGGCAAGTAGAAGGTGAATGAAGCAAGGATGGGTTTGGAGGTTGTAGGGAGGGGAGATAAGGATCAGCATTTTCTTCTCATAGGGTCTGTGCGCTGCAGTTCCATTAACATCAAGTCTGTCCTTCTCTTTTAGATATTCTTCATCCTTAGTGTCCTGGAACCCTGAAACATGCCATTAAGTGGAGGTCTATATGGTTGTGAAGACCCCACCTACTGGAGGACAGTGTATGATGTCTACTGGGATGTACTCAAAGCCAAAGGAGGCAGGCAGAAAAAACTTGCTGAGCTGGATAAATGGTAAACCCGTAAGCATTTAATGTGGTTTCTTTTCTGCTGCATTATTCTTTCTAGGAGCATCACCTCATCATCTGTTGAGGAAGCATACAGCTATGAGTCCTATCCACAGCAGCCTCTTTCAATGTGAAATCCCTGCCAACCGTTCTCCAGCAGTAGCAGCTGGGTCTTCAATAGCATGAGCTTCCTCCCAGCCAGTCAGTACCAGCTGCAACTCCAGCAACATGAACATGTAGGTTCAAGAATATATTTTGACTCCTTGTCTGCCAACGGGTCTTTGTTTCAGGTATCAAGAGGAGCTGCCAGTTGCTATTGCAGGAAGGAGAGAAAAATATCTGACACAGGCTGAAGTGGTGAAACTGCTGGAATGGAAACTTGCTGTAAGTAGCTTTCCCAAATGAATTGCCATATGTAACATCTCAGCCATATAATCAAAGTGTTTGTGTAGTGGCAGGGAGGGTCTAAGGCTACATACAGCTTAAGTCGACATAAATTATGTTGCTCAAGTGTGTGAATTAGCCATCCCCCTGAACGACATAATTTATGCCAATTTAAGTGCCAGCGTGGAGAGTGCTGTCTCAGGGTACGTCTACAGTACGGGATTATTCCGATTTTACATAAACCGGTTTTATAAAACAGATTGTATAAAGTCGAGCACGCGGCCACACTAAGCACATTAATTCGGCGGTGTGCGTCCATGGTCCGAGGCTAGCATCGATTTCACTGGTCTACAATTTTTGAGAAGTTGTCTGCTTCAGAGATAAAATGTGGTATTTATTATGTATTTTGATGTGCTGAATTCAAATATGACAATTAAAACAACTGATTGGCTACTGTTTCTAAGATATTTATAAGTTTTTACATTTAGTCTATGTATATTGTGTAGATGGAGTTTTAATAACCACAAATTGTAAACCTAGGTCTTGCATGTGTTAGATGGTTGCTTTACTACGATAATATTTCACCTGTCCTGTTTAGAGCGTAAACACTTAGCTAAATCAGCCAAAAGGGTTATATAAAATAAAATTGTACTTATGAAACAGGCAAAAAACTAATATGTACATGAAGTATTTGTCCTATGTCAGGTCTACTCGTCGCTTTCTCTCTTAGCTTGGTCCTCTTGTATCACACCACCACCGCGCCACCTTCTTGTCACTGGTCCAGGTCACATATCTTTCTCAAGCATTTTTCTTCTCATGACTATTGCCCTGATAGGGATTTCTATCCATTGTTGCAATGTCCCTGGTGAAATTTCCATCGCTCGCCGGCCTTTGCTTGCTATCAACATGCTCCACAGCTCTACAGGCAGGACATTTTGGAAAATTATCCTCTGTAGACTCGAAGTGCAAAAATAAGTGTAACCATTTTAGTCTGAGACACATTGCAACTCAGAGGAGCTTATATATCTGCATGAGAGTTTACACCACAAACAACCCGCGCAGAGACCCTATGTAGTTTTGTCCTGACTTAGTTTTCGTTTCCTGTAGACAAGTATGAATTGCCACTACGAATCCGCGCCAAGGCCTTCCATGCCGCGCGCCTCCTCCTGACCACAGCCAGTGCAATGGTCAAATTCATCATCTCGAAGAAGTTCACGCATCTGAGGACCAAACCAAAGACAACGTTACCCTGTTATTAATATTAGCCTTCACTGAGACACGATGTGAAATATATAAACAATAGCGTGAAGGACAGCGGGAGAGCCACCTACATTTGAGCCCGTAAGCACTACCCACTCTCTGTGCCTCTCACAGGTAGTGTTTTGTTTTAGTGTAGGAGAAATCCATACCAGCTCCTCGTAGGACACCCCGTCCCTTCTTGACAGCAAACGCCCCTCTACTCCTTCCCCTCTGCTACGCTCACCGCCCTTGTGAAGCGGCCAGGGCCCTGCCTAGTTTAAGGGGCCAGTAAAGAGCCCCCTCAAATATGTCATACAGGATAGTACCGACCTAGTTCCAGCACTAAAGTGAGGCTGCACTCCCTGGCTTTGATTTCCTGTATTATGAGGGTTTAGTTTTGTTCAAGGCTTTCGCACAGCACACCCCCCCAACAGCTCCCCCCCCCAGCACCTATACATTGGTCAGCACCCCCGTGTGTCCTCACCCCACCGTCCCATTCTCACTTAGCCCACCACGGGCCCACTTCCGAACCTCCCGGCCCTCAGGCGGGCCCCCCCACCTCCTACAGGCCTTCCGTCTCATGCGTTCACACGCCACTGCCCCCTTAGCTTTCCTCACATGGGGAACCACGCTACGCCCCTCAGCCAAGAAATCGATCAATGTGCACATCAGCCCCACCTGAAACTCCTTCAGGCACTGAACCAGACCCCCTGAGGTGCTCTCGAGGAGAGCGAACGAAGCACCATTGGCTGAATACAGCCACTGAACACAGCCAATGGGAAGTTGGGCTAACTAAATTAATCTGAGTGACAGCCACGTTGTCCAAAGAAATCCTGCCTGATGAGCTGCCCTTGCGTGGTGGGACTGACCGGCTTCTCCAGCTCTTGGAATTAAACAAAGCTCCAAGAGCTCCGTCTGGCTCTCATGTCAAACTCACGCGCTAATGGCTGAACAGATGAAGATCCGTTTTGTGCCATGGGGTAGGAGTGCTGTGAGGGAGGGACAGGGGTGGCTTGGCGTGGAGACTGGCCTGTTCACGGCCTGGCCCTCAAGACAGCTAGCTGTGTCTTTTGGTTCCACTCTTCTGCTATAAACCCTCGACAACCCACTCCTGGTCCAACCCCACCAGCCAGACATTGGCCTTATGTAGCGTCCAGCTGAGGCCCAGCTTCCTCACAGCATGGGCTTGTCCCCCCGCCCCCACGTACACTGTATTACATACCACCCCGACTATGATCATCAGCTCATAGTTTGTCACGCAATCAATCTGCACAACCCTAACCTACTCCCCAGAAAACAGGAACCGCTCTGCAGCCAGCTCTGGGGTGGAGGGCTAAGCAGCAGGCAGCCAACACAAAAGTACAGTCTTGCAATCAGCCTGGGCAGTTTCAGCCAATATGTCATTGCCATGCGTACAGTTGCAGAGGATCAACATGGAAGGAGGAGGGCAGGAACTGGTGTGGATTTTCCCTACTCACCACCAATAACCACCACTCTGTCTCACCTCTAGGAGATGCTGCTCTCAGTAGATTGTTTATAACACCCTGCACAATTAGGTCAACTTAGTTTGCACTAATACAAAACTAAATGAGAGAGATTTTTAAATGGACACTGCAACAGTCAAATGATGAAAAACCCATTCCTCCCTTACGGTCAGTCCTTTCAAGTAAAACAATTTTAAAAGAAAGGTGCTTGAAGTGGGTAGGCCCTTTTGGTAATGTTTTCTCAAATCAGTGGAACAGGAGGATACTGACAAAAATATAACTTTCCTAGTTAGGTATGATTAGATTACTTCTTTGAGGTAGTGGCAGTGGGAGTTCATTAAGGTGACAAGTCCCAAATTTATCAGGGACAGTCCTGAATAGCTGGGGCTATTAGGCAACTTATTACCACCACCCCATGCCCAATTTTACACACTTGCTGTCTGGTCACTCTAGTTCTCGAACATGCTAATTACTGAGCCAAACTATGAGACAGGCTGCAGAAGAGATGTTATGATACTTCTGTGATGCTCCTCTCTTTTCAACGAATCCCAGTCCTATGCTGAAAAGGACAGCTCATAGCTGTCATTTGAAAAGATGGTAATTGGTCCTGCATGCACCCTATATGCAGTAATATATCAAACAGCAAAGGACACAACTTGCATAGTGACGTTGTACATATGTGGAAAGATAGGTCCAATCTGTTTGCCCTAAAGCTCCTGTCACACCAGCTCTGGCAGAAGTTCTGCAATATAAGTTTACTACAGGCCTGCCCTCAAAAAACTCCAGTGCCTGTAATTATTTTTTTTCTCCTCCCTCATCATACCCACAACCATCCTTGCTGGTAAAGGCCACCAAAATATATTTCCCATTTAAAGAAAGGCAAATGAACCTTGCACTGTTACATGCAAGGACTCAGAAACTGCGTAGCACAATGAAGAAAGTTGAAGTTTACACAACACGTCTCTGCAGGAAAGTGCTCAGAGTTTGCCTCTGCCATTACATGCATTGTCCCGATGGTGGAAGAATTGTCTTACTGTTCTGATGGTCTTGGTCTTCCGAAAGGAAGCAGCAGCCAGTTGTATTGACTGCCATCCACTGGAACAGGAGAGACGTGCCCTTCTATATTCCAATATCTAATCAATTCGGGCATGCAGATCTGGTAGGCTCCCTTCTAACACCCAGAAATGCTGATTGCAGCCTCTATTTGGTGGGAAGGGCAGGAGGAAAATAGTACTACTACACCCTCAATAGAGACACCATCACTTTCACCAGTACGCTAACAGAGATCTCAGCACCACCAGTGGCATCTTGTCATTTTAAAACACCAGCATTGGAAAAGGAAGTTACCAGGGTAAAATTTAATTAATTAGACCAGACTAGCAGCAGAGTAGGGAGTCTACACCCCAACTAGCCCCATGTGGCTGGCCTGTGCCAGCCAACTCAGGTCATGGTGCTGTTTCACTGTTTTTTATTGTTTTTTTGTTGTAGACTGCCAGGGTTCAGCTGGGCCAAGCTTGGGACCTTGTGAGGTAAGGAGTCCCAGAGCCTGGCGCAAAGTCCTGAAAGTTGACACGAGTGAAAACAGCTCGCCACCCAGAGGCTGAGTCTGTGGATGGCCAGCCAGGGTTTACTTGCTGTGTAGACACCCTCAGAGGCTTTTAATAAAGTGAATAGAGATGCACTTTGGAATGAGCATTACAATGCTGTATCATAGTAGCGTAAAACAAAGGAGAGGAGTTTCTCTAAAAGAAGGCAAAAGTGTGCAGCTCTATTACAATGTGTCTCTCACCTCTGCTATCTCAAATAATAATATATTGTTGGCTAACAAAAAAATTAATAATTACCCGCCTTTTGATGTCCCCCACATAACAATTAAAGGACCCAGTACGCAATGCTGCTCTTTAAAAAAAATTAAAATAGAAAATAAAAAACCAAACAAACCACACACCGAGAGAGCACGATATAAAGTATCAGTGCTACTGGAACCCTATAAACCTTTTTCTCACCAGAGGAAACCGTAGCTCCTCCTTTCTAGATCGCATTCCAGCCGGTTCACCTCAATCCCAGAACTGTAAAATCATGGATGGCTGTACCGCTGTGATTCCTCCTCCCGCTGAATGGAGCATCTTCATTGGCTCCAAGTTATTTAGAATACATTATATAAGCAATTTTTCCATTATTGTCCAAGACAGAGACAGTCTGTGGGGATCTTTTGCCAGCAATGACAAGTAATTCAACTCAGCAGTTCTCTTCTCTCGTTTCATATCGTCAATGAGACAAACACTTCTGGAGTCCCTCTTCATGGATCTGCATGCTGAATAAAGTTATTGCCTTGACCTCAGTACCTGGAGGGAATAGGCACAGGAAGTTATGAGTTGTAGGCCCTCGAGCCCAGCAGTGGCTCTGCATGAAATCACACAATACAGAATTTCAAGGCTCCCTGGGGAATGCTATTCAGTTACAATAGTTTTCAAACAGGGTAATGGTACCTAGGGGAACGCGAGCTCTGTCGGGGGTACGTAAGAAAACCTGTAATGGGCAGATAATTTTATTTAGTAGAGATTTTCAACACTGGGGGGTGGTACCCCTCCAAGGTGTGTGGAAGAATGTTCAGGAGTGAGTGGGGACACAGGTGGCTTGGAGAGTGATGCCAGCAGCTCAGTAAGGCATGCCACCTCCACCCCTGACTGACCTCTGTCTAAACTCTAGAAGCTGTTGCTAAAGGTGGAAGGCAGAAAATGGGGAAGGGCACATGAACAAACACCCTCCCCTGCTATGTCAGAATGGGGGCATGCAGTGACTACATTATTCAAAAGGGGGACAAAGCTAAAAAGTTTGTAAAACTGCTTAGTATGTTGATATATAATAAAATATAATTAACTCCTTCCGCAGAAAGCACAGCGTAGCTGCACGTGTTATAGTGCAGGGTTGGGGAATCCAACCATGTAGTCATGGTCTAGGTCAGTGACTGATGAGGAAAGGTAGTAGAAATTTCCGCAAAGCATGAACTCTCCATCGCCTAGCCACAACAGAAACCACAGTTTGGGTGATGTGGGAGGGAATCCAAGCAAGGATTATATTAGAGAGTCAGTAATAAAACCTAAGAGAATTACAAAAGAGCAACCCTAATAATTAGCTAGTGTAAGCCTCTGACTTGGATTGTTTGGCATTTCATTGGCTCCGCAAGACAACTGACGTTATTCACTGCTTGCAGCCATGAGTTAATCACCAGATGCTCAGTTTTCAGGAAGTACTACGCGCATTTCACAACACCATGGCAGTTAGTGAGCCAAGGCTTTGGTATCAGAGGCAATACTGGCATCTTAATACACAGAAAAGTTTGTAACTGGCTCCTCTTAATAACTTGGGAGAAAAGCCTTTTGTCATACCATGAGACTAAGATGCAGAACAATCGTCATACCTGAGGATGTTTGGATAAAGAGAACTCTTCCCCCCACCTTAAGGAACAAACAAAAAAAAACTCCACAAGTAGGGGGAGTAATGCAAGAGATTGTTGGAAACTTTGGTTCAATTCAGCACACATGCACTTAGGGAAATCCACTTTATAGTAAATGCCAAGATTACTCTCTTAATTAGTTCTCTCATAGCATAACATGGAGCGTTGTGCGGGATAGTTTATTCCCTCAGAGAGCGGCTATCCAGCAAGATGCTAGTTATTTGTACCATGCCTTCGTTAAATATATAAAAATTTGCCTCTCGTGTTTCCAAGCTCTTAGCTTTCTTGGACCATTTAAGCTATTAACAACAAACAAAAAGGTAATTCAGGAACACCACACTACAAACCCTCTCTAGTAGTTAAAACATGTACCTCCCCACTGTAGGGGAGAGACTGGCACATCATCCCGTTGATGGAGTCTGTGTGCCCTATGGAGGGGGAATTGCCTTTTCAACCAATGGCTGGAAAGGTCACGCCATAAGCGGGTTAACTAGGAGAGATGTGGGGGTGGAAGAGAGGAAGCATGAGCCAGTGGTTAGGTAGCAACATGACATAAGAACTGGCCTTACTAAAAGAATTCCTGTGTGCGCGGGAGCAATTACTTAACCTGCCACGGTCTCAGTCCCATCTGTAAATGGGATGACAGCACTTCCACACTCAAGGGGTTTTTGTGAGGATAAATATGTCAAGCCTGTGAGGTACTAAAAATAAAGCGTCCCAAGAAGACTTAGATAGGAGGAAGAGAGAACAAACAAAGCCCGATTTCCTTTCAGCTAATGCATTAAGATTCACATCTAAAAAGCAGGCATTCAAAATTTTTCTTGGTCTCCAAGTCTCGCTCATGTCAAGTACATACACAGTGTCAGTCAGAAAGCTAATCCCGCCAATAATCCAGCGGAATCAACAACCCCAAGATATGGAAAATGCTAAGAAGTTCGCCAGTGGGAGTGAAAGGAGGATCTTGGTGTCTTGGATAGGGCACATAACGGAATGGTGGTTAGCTAACCTCGTGCTAACCACAAGGCGGCTTATAGTTCAAACACTTTAAACTGGTCAGATAAAAGCCTAAGCAGGGGTGTAGGGTTTAAACTCCACAGGTTCAACGATGTTTCTGAAGTACAAATTGGCTTTGTCTCAATTAGACTTTAGAGTGTTTAACTGAGCTGCTCAGCTCAGTCTAACATGCACACCTTTAAATCCTATCTAGTAAGGCCTACAAAACAGGGGAGAAGAAGTGAGAGACGTTGATTTGCCTACAGGTCCCCTGCATTGTATTAGTAATTTTCCCCTGAAGTTTCTGGGCATCAGATTATTCGTTTATGGTCTGCTTCCAATGTCTTTGTAGTGATGTCTGAATGCATCAGAACAGTTGTATTTATAACAGTCTACAAAACCATTGGCCTGGTTAATCCCCATGCAAGAGCAGCGGTAGACACTTAAATTCATTCAATAACAGAGATGAGAGGACTCGCCCAGGCCCACGCCTCTTCTAGTCTCATTCAGTGGTTTTTCAGCAATTTTGCCTTTTAATGAGATGGTGCTTGATTACTCACTTCAATGACTTTTTGTACCTCAATTCGGTCAATGTAAGCTCACCTCTGCAAGAAAAAGAAAACATCGGGAAAAGTTGCCATCTAAGAGGATTATAACCACCAAAGTAAGACTCCCCAGTGAACATGCCCCCACACAAAGCCAATATTCACATCATCACGGAACCTTAAAGCCAATCGTTGAGCAGCCTCCAGAGGAGACACGGGTGTCAGAATTCAGCATGTATATAGAACAGTTATCTACAGTAGAATGGCACCTATCATTAGCATTAACACAGCTAACTAGGAGTGTATTCCTTGCCTCCCCCTATCCTGGTCTACAATCCCCCCATATGTTGGTGGGGTCGATGGTTTGTTGGCTCCACCTTGTACCGCCCTAGATACTGCTTATACATAGGGAGGTGTTGGAGGGAAATTTGTCTTAAGCGACGGAAGAGCTGACCCTTGGGTACGAATACTGGTCATGCACTGGAATTATACAGCCACTGGTTCATTCAAGAAATTATAGAAGAAAGAATCATGTCCTGCAATATAGAAGGGCAGACGAGAGAAAGTGGAACTCAACTGGGAGCCGGTCCAAGCACTTCCAACATTCATTTTGAGGTCCTATCATAAGAGGTAGTTTCCTGAATGACACAACTAGCAGATGCAGATTACCTTGTGTATAAATCTGGATTACAGTACACATCTAAGGAGCAAATGAGCTCGGCTCCTTTAGATATAGTACTGTACGGTATTCAATGCACGTCTCTTTCAACAAGTTCAATAATAGTCCACTCTGCCTTCTATACCTTCTGCCTCCAACTTCGATAGTAATACAAGGGTCAAACGGTCTCTGTAATCCGTCATGGTAGCCAAACATAGCCATAGCACTTGCCAAATGTCCTTCCCAAAGATCTCCCCAGGCATGTACCTGGCAGACATCACAGCATCCATCATACAACAGTAACACAAGGAGTGGGGAAGGGGGGTGCAGATGAAAAGATTGGGACACCAGTATAAGTGGGAAAGAAGTGAATGCAGACGAAGTGCAACTTGCCATTACCCCCAGATTAGGAGCAACAGCTTAATATTGCAAGAAGGAAAGGGGCTCCTTTGGGGACAGTGGGAAAGTAGTTAAATATTGTTACTAACCAGTAGTGATGTCCAGTTTTTTTTTTTTTTTGTTTTTTTTTTTTTTTTTCTTCCTAAGGACAGTTGGCATGCAGGAATAGACCACCTGGTATAATAAGAGGTATCAGAAAATTTGAGTTGAAGAGAAAGAGACAAAGAGGTTGAGAATATTAAATACCCATGTAGCTTTAGACCTTTTTCAGGGCACTGTAGGCATAACTGGTGTGGATCATTCTGTACCATTGGGGGAGCCCTGTAACAGCCCACCCCATATTCCTCATGCTGTATAGAAGTGTGATTTCACATATCACAGCTGGCCTCGCAAAGTATCAGGGGAGGTTATGATTCCTGCTGAAAAGTATTTCTTTTCTCTCTCTCTTTTCTTCTCTTCCCTTTCTTCTTCTATCCATATATATATATAATCCCAGTAGTGAAGTGTATGAAATTTGTGTTGTATGGTTGTACTAACAATGCTGCAAATGGGGTTGGTAATCAGCAGATAATTAGCATCCCCAGAAGGCGA